>NC_137107.1:11619498-11896998 GCF_949357685.1 Gobio gobio | reverse complement strand
ATAATTAATCTTTAAAAGAACACACCACTTTTTTGGAAATTAGGCTCATTTTCCAACTAAACATTTGATTTTTACCGTTTTCAAATCCATTCAGCCGATCTCCGGGTCTGGTGGTAGCACTTTTAGCATAGCTTAGCATAGATCATTGAATCTGATTAGACCGTTAGCATCTCGCTCAAAAAAATGACCAAAGAGTTTCGATATTTTTTTAATACTTAGCTTATTTACATTTCTATGACAAAAAGACTTTTGTCTCCAAATTGTGATTTCTCTTATGTAAATCCTGGATAACAGACATCAATGACTAGCCTGGATGCCAGCCGAACTTAGCCCCGCCCACAACATTTTTACTTGGGCAGTTCGGTCTGGACTTGCTCAATAGAGAAGTAATTATGCCCGAACAGAAGCTGTTCGGACCAATCAATTGTCAGGGCGGGCTTTAGACGATGATGGACAGATGATGAACTGTAACGTAATCATCCACGTCATCAAAGAGCGCTTGGGTTGAAATTGTTCTAATCCTAAATGGAGAACTTGTTCATATATACATTCACCTTTACTATTTCTCTCAGAAATGATGATCGTGTTGGTAAGTACTCCGTGTATCCTTAAATTCTTTTTTTGCAACACCGGCAAAGATCGTTTACACTAATCTTTTTCTTCTAACGTTAGGCTACTTATTCCAGCGTGTGGGCAGACAGGGTTGCCAAGTTTTTACAACGAAACCCGCCCAATTGCTAACGTAAGGGGGGGGGGGTTTCTCCGGGAAAAAAAGGCATTTGGGGGTAAAATGTGTTATTTTGGCAGGGCTGCCTGCTAAAATTCGCATTCCTGGGTCTGTATATCACATAAGTGGGGTTGCTTCAACCCGTGGACTAGGGATGGGCGATATGGACTTAAAAATGTATCCCGATATTTTCTAGTATTTATTGCGATAACGATATCAATGACGATAAAAGTAGTATCATTCCCCATGTTTTTGGATACAAGTGAGAGCTAAGGCTCAAATAGGCTCCTATAATACATAATATATATACATTTATTTTTTTTATGTAAAATACCACACCAGCCTTTTCAGAAATGGAAAAGTTGCAGATATAATTGTCTTCTGTAAAAGTGCAGGTAATGTTTAAATAGTGCAACTGTGCTGAAAAACATCACACAATACAAACAATAATTATTCAAATCAATGGCAAGTTTTAAATGTAAACCGATTCTGTATTTATTCATTTATTCAATTTGAGTTGATAAAATAATACAGCGAATTCTTCAACTAATAAAAATAAACTGCACTAAGGATTAATGAGCTTCTGGGCTCATGAATATTAATCACGTTGTCAGCGCTCATTCTAACTGATTTGCTGAAATCAAAACAGGCACAGTAATAGGTGCGCGCCAGCCAATGAGATTCCCGTTTGTGCATTCGTTTCTTCCTGTTCACGAAAGGCTGAATAATTCCAAATAAACACCATTATTTTACAGGAAAATACAACAAAGGATATTGTTTACATGTAGCACGTCAATTCTGTGTTGTGTAAGACTCTCTCTCGCTCTCTCTTTGAGTGTGTGTGAAACACTGAGCGCTTTCAGTCGCGCGCCTCACACTAGTGCGTCAAATACACTGCGCATTCATTGAGATGAACTGAAATAGTTTGCTTTACCGATCGATTGAGACAGAGCGAATCTCTTAAGCGCTCAGTCCAAGTGCTCAGCGAGTGAAAATACATCTGTATGTACAGGTTCAGATTGCCCTCAGGTAGCCCCTCATTTAGCTATGAACTCGTTGCGTATTCAGATGCGTATTCAGTGCCGCCGCTCCCATCACGCGCTGCGCGTAGGGCACCGAGTGCTGCGGGGGGCACCACAAGAAAAGTTAAGCTATACAAAGTGACGAACGCAGCCACCGCGGCCATCATAAAGTAATAACGCTTAGGGCATCAAGAGACGGCCAGCGGCGGCACTGTGCGGATGGGTCGCGCCATCAACTAGGCTTTATCGTTATTATCGCGGGAAGACAAATTCTTATCGTGGGGAGAATTTTTACCGGTATATCGCAAACGATATGATATCGCCCATCCCTACCGTGGACTTGGCAACACAGTGCAGTTGAGTTCTGTTGACATTTGACAACTAACTTTGGTTGTAGGTCTATCCAATTGAGGTCTTTCCTGGTTCGGTTGAAACACGCCCCATAATCACAGCCCAACGGAGCAGTATCAGACTCATATTCTGACTAGAATTGAGTATGACGACGTCAGGCTAATCAATGACCATTTTGGACCATAATGCATTTTGGTATGTCATGTGACATAATATTGTATCAAAAATAAGACCATGAAGGAGCCCCAAAACATGTGCAAAGGCCAGTAAGCATCTCTTAAATATTTTATATTTTGACCTTTTCGGTCACTGGCGCACTTTGTATATCATGTGTCCTTTTGGACAACACTAATAAAACATTGATAAAAAAAAACTTTCTATTTGATCTAAAATATTACCTTATAGTGATCATAGCTAAGTTGTAGTTTTCCTCAGGTGGTTAAGTTAGTGCCTGATTATAAAGAAAAATATGGTTTGTCATTCCTGGACAACAACCTCATTCTTGGATAACAAAAAACCGTCATCCGTTATCCAGAATGACATATGAAAAGCGGTTTAGTTTTTAATTAATATTTGTAAACTTTTAGTAAGGTAAGTTTAAGGGAAGGGTTAGGTGTAAGGGAAGTGTCAACAGTGTAATTATAAATGTAAGTACAGAAATTAATTACAGATGTAATTACTTGCAGGTATTTTTAAAATGTAAGTAGAATTTAAAACATGTATATACACAATAAGTGCATTGTATCAAATGATTAATTAAAATGTTAGTACTTAGTAGTTAAGGCCACCTAATATAAAGTGGGTCCGTGTGTATATATATGAGGATGTTTTTTTATGGTAGTCCTGAAAAATATTGCAGAATTCTCTTCTGGCTAACATTGACACAGGCAATACATTTAACCCATGTTTGTGTGTTAGATTAGACAATTCTGTTTAGGATAAAACAAGTTTTATTTACTGTATTGGAAAACATTTTTTAAGATTTTCCAGCTTTTTTTCCGATTTAGTTCTGAATTTTGAGTTATCATCAGCCAAAAATGAGCCCATGTCTATATGAAATCCCAAATTGATTATATTAAGGCAGCGGTTATTTGCACTTATTGCAAGTGAAAATAACATTTTCTAAGTGATAGATGATATTTACATTAAGTGCAAATTGTGATATATTCTATTTACACCATAGAAAAGTGGTAGTCTTTGCAATATGTGTAAATAGTAACTACATGCAATTTATACTTTATTTTGACAGATACATATGCAATAATATTAATTAAAATTATTAAATGGATGCCGCCTTAATGGGACAATAAAAGCCCTCCCTACACCAACCCCTAACCCTACCCATAAACCTTTATTATTAAACATTTCGTTAGGCACTTTATTTCCACTTTTAGAACATTTCCTTAATTTTTATTGCAAGTAAATGCCTTTGCGATGTGATATGGGATGGGAAAAGGGAGAAGAGCGAGCTCGGCAAAAGGCAGATTCGAACCCGGGTCGATCGCTTCAATACCAGGATCCTTAAACCTTACGCTCTACTGACTACGCCACCTTAGACACTGAAATACATGCATCTTTTTTTAATCTTGTTTGGCCAAACCTGGCATTGTTTTTTGCGCTTGCTGTAAATAGACACCCCGTTAGGGCTGCGCAATATATTGAAATTATCGAAATATCGCAAATGTGCATATCGCAATATGCATATCGCAAGGGTACGCAATATCTGAATGATTTTAATATGCTACTTCAACATTGTGAAAAGTGTACGTTTTAAGTTGACGCATATAGCAGAGAATAGACTGGGCACACGACTGTTACTTATGTGACTTGCTTGACGTTAAAAAGAGTTATTAAACGCAATAACTTGCAAAAAACAACTCCTTGCAGTCTCGTGCTGTCTGACACACTGACCAAAAACCTGCGCACAAGCCGGTCTTGTTTCACACTCGAACTGTCAAATACACACACAGTATATGTCAAAATGGCTGTCTTGATGAGTATTCATGTAAACAGTCGGTTATGCTTTAAGTGAAAGATATCAGTTGGGGAAAGAAATAGATTTTACACATTTAAAGCAATATCGTATCGCATATTGAATATCGCATTATTTAACAAGGATATCGCATATCGCATTTTTCTTAAATATCGCAGAGCCAAATTTCAAAATTCATTACCGTTAACCAGGAATGACATTTTCATGGGTAGAAAGATCTGACTCACTAAAAAAAACGGTTACATTTTAAATCCTTATTCCGTCATTCACCCAATTACAAATTGTCACTGTGTTGGATTTCACATGAGACCAAACCCCTCCTGTCCTCTTTATCCATTGCTGATGTTTTGACAAAGCCTTGATCCACTCAATAGCTTATGCGATGTGTGACCTGTCATGAGCTAACTTATATTGTGAGCTTCTTCCCAAAGCCTGAAAGCATGTTTAATACCCCCACGGACATTAATTACAGGTCTTGTACGCCACACAGATGTATTTTTGATATCCTAATTGACATTAAATGGCAGATGGGGAGTTGAGGTAGGTTCTTCAAAGGATATAAGCAAATGTTCTCAGCGACTCGTGTTTTGGCAACACCCAAATAGTGGCACGAGGAAGGACTGTTTTATAGGGGAAGCATGTCATTTTTTGACATGTATGGTTTAGGATAACAGTAATTGCTGTTTTTTTTCCTGAGTCAGATCCTGTCTTCAATATAAGGCTATGGGATTTAAATACAGTTGTGAACCAAGTCTTTTTTTCTTTTTAGTTAATGTGTACCAATACCACTGCAGTGCAGTCACATTTCTTCTGAATGATTATGGCTTGTAAAATTGTGAATTGGAGTTTAATCACTTTTGTTTGGTTGCTATGTCCAAAGGGTAGACATTTCGCACATTTTGTAACTTTGTTACTCAGTACTCAGTATATCACAATGCCTGAATTCTCTATCGGTCTACCCTTACTCTTTTTTATTATTTGTATGAGATTGCCTTGCTTCATTCCTCCTTCGAGTTCTCCTTCTGAGAGGGCCGATCACCTCTGAACCGTTGTAGAACAGTGCGAATGGCTGCTCTTTATCACTGCGTCACCGTTGACGGCTGTGCTTGATCGATGAGCCCAGAGCTGCAGTGCGTTTTGAGCTGTGACTAATTCACAGACATCAGGACACCATGACCTTCATTGGGCCTGTGCATCGATGCCACACACTTTTTAGCATAAAAAAGCAGCCTTTTCCTGGAATCATTTTTATGTTTTTTTTTTTGAGTGACTAACATGATGTTGTGGTTCGCGGATTGTTGGAAAGTCAGGATGCAAATTTACAGGGGGGACTGACCCCACTAAATAATGTTTGAAGGAGTCCTTAATACTTTATCCTTTAAAACTCATCTTTGATAAGTTAATATTTGATCAAGTTTTTTTTTCCTGTAGTTTCTTCATGCCTTAAAGGGAAAGTGAAATGACAATTC
Source organism: Gobio gobio (assembly GCF_949357685.1). Classification (NCBI taxonomy): domain Eukaryota; kingdom Metazoa; phylum Chordata; class Actinopteri; order Cypriniformes; family Gobionidae; genus Gobio; species Gobio gobio. The sequence goes on along the minus strand of NC_137107.1, from coordinate 11,891,436 downwards.
TCAATAATTCCTCACCCTCGTGTCGCTCCAAACCTGTCAGACTTTCGTTCATTTTCGGAACACAAATGAAGATAGTTTTAATGAAATCTGAGACGCTTCAAAAAGTTCATAAAGAGATCATAAAACTAATCCATATGAATTGAGCGGTTTAGTACACATTTTCTGAAGAGACTCAATCGCTGTATTTGATGAACAGATTGAATTTAGGCTTTTCTTCACATATGAACGTTCATCAACTCACACATCAGTTGTGGTAAACGGAAGCTCAAGCTTGTTTGTTCACTTGACGTGTGAGAACCAATGAGTTTAATTCTCCTGTTACGAGCTTCCACAAGAACCAATGAGGTTCATTCTGCACTCTGTGGAGTCACAATTTTGTTCCTTGAAGAACAAAACGTATAACTGTACCTTTAAAGGTACACTATTGGTCCTTAGGGTACAATTAAACCATTGGCAGGCAAGTTTGGTCCTAGTGAGTCGTTGTCCTGCAGAGTTTGGCTCCAACCCTGAAAGACGTCTATAGAAGCTCTTATTGAGAATTAACAGAGGTTTAGATGTTGGTTTTATTGAAAATATTTGGACACCATTATGGTGATCAGTGTTTTCTTTAGTTGGGCAGTTTGATTCTTAGATTTTTATGCGAGTTTGTGGTTTTTGTTACAGTGTTAACAAAACCTGTTCAAAAAAAAAAAAAAAAAACTCCATTCAAACTCAATTGTCATGCAGAAAAATGGTTGACTAAACTCATCACTGACTAAAAATATCAATAAATAATATTCACCAACAATACTTTCTCACAGATCAGGCATTCTGAATTTTGATTTTTAAATAATTCTAGGGAGAAAAAAGTTTAGATGCACACAGATATCAAGAATCAGCATATGAATCTCAACAATGGTGACATACTTAATGCTGCAATGCATGCTGGGAGCCATGAGTTTTATACTGTGGTGGCTTAGTAGGGTTGGAGCTAAACTCGGCAGGACAGCAGCTCTCTAGGACCGAACTTGACTACCCCTGACTTAGATGGACAAAAATGTACCCTTAAGGGTACCACCCCGGTGATGGACACTTGTACCTTAAAAGGTAACATTTTTTTTGAGAGTGTGGTGTTAAACAGCATGTTTGAGCTTCAGTAAGAACCAATGAGGTTCATGTTAATCAGTTTGAGCCAACACAGAGTTTTCACTTCAACTTGATAGATTGACCGAGCACAATTAAATATGTTTGGTGAATCTAAATGTTTAATTTTAAATGAAGACCTTAAGCTATGATCAGTACAATGCATATTTTGAAGGGGGTAATTATTTGGAAGTAATTTATTGTAATTGTCAATTTTTAACATCTTTCAAAATATATATTTTTTTACAGAGTGTGAAAAAGCCCTAAATCTTCCACTTAACATTAATCTTGCACAAAAAACATTATTAAACACTTAATTTTAGCATTTACTCTCCCTTTTGAGTGCCACTGGCACTGGGAAATAGAAGTCCCAGCCCAGTTTCAGTTAAATTTAAGTTAGTCTAAATTAAAAGAAACAAGTTCTTAAAACTCAAAACAATGAAACAATTCAGATTACTGAAAATGTGCCAGATTTGTGAACTCAAAAGAAATAGAAAATTCTAAATACTCATAAAAGTTTTACTCAAACCAATTACCGGTATATTTTTTGTAACATTAATTGATATGATTAGCCGTTGAATTGACTACATTATCAAACAGCTAATAATGTGTTACTCAAACCATGTTCTTGTTTGCCATCTCAGAGTCAGACAGCTGAAAATCAGAATCTTTAGAAATAATGATATGAAAAGCCCCACCCCATAGATTGACGGGATTGGTTACAAGTTTGTGATGGTAGGAGAGAGGGGCGGTTTTAAACTACATTTCTTATAATGCCTTTGGGTTTAATGAGAAAATACTGCACATAGTTTGTCTTAAAGCAAATTAAAAACACCACACACACAAATAAGCAACACTAAAAACTTGATTTTCACCACAGGGGGTCTTTAAAAAAGTTGTCACTGTTTGACACACTGCAAAGTGCTCCACAGGTTATGAACGGAAAGAGAACATGCTTCCTCCCGGTGGATGAGGCTGTTTTCACACTGCACAGCTGTGAATGGGGAGAAGACCCATTCAGTAGTGCTTCCCTATATCGGGCCACATCCACAGATTAACGCATGAGAGGAGAACAAAGAAACAGCGTGTGTGTTTTGCTTGGTTTGTGCTCCGTGAGGAGTGGGCTGGCAGGGAAATTAGGGCAGCCTCCGCTTGATAATTATTGTCGCTCTATAATCTCAGCCCTCTGTGTCTGGAGGCAACCTACGATAGCGGACGTAGGTTCAGTCTGCCGTGTTGAGCATGAGTAAAGCAGGATTATTGTTAGTAGGATTATTACATATCCTCTCTAATAAAGAAGCTCGGATATACTATGAGATTATAATTGCATGAAGTGTGCTCTTAAACCCAGTATTACAATCAATCAAGCATCTTTGATGGAGGCTCTCTATTACTTATTATAAATGATGGTGTTGCCTCCGAATGCATTAATAATGTATGTTCCTTCTCTTAAAGGATTAGTTGACTTTAAAATGAAAAATTACCCCATGATTTACTCACCCTCAAGCCATCCTAGGTGTATATGATATTCATCTTTCTGATGAACACAATCAGAGTTATATTAAGTAAAGTAAGTAAAAATATCTAGTTTCCGCCAGACCACCTTCCCTATTCAACTTATGTAGAAAGTCTAACGCTATCTTCTGATGTCGTGCCAGTTATGCTTTTTTCATAAGTTAAATATGGATATTTTTCTTACAAAACCCATCGCTTCGCTTCAGAAGGCCTTTATTAACCCCCCCGGAGCCGTGTGGAGCACTTTTATGATGGATGGATGTGCTTTTTTGTGCTTCAAACTCAATGGACCCCGTCACCTAGGATGTCTTGAGGGTGAGTAAATCATTGGGTAATTTTCATTTTAAAGTGAACTACTTCTTTAAATGAATTTGTCCTCTGGCTGGAAAATTGGAATGCATAGCCAATTGCCTTAAAGGGATAGTTCACCCAAAAATGAAAATCTCTTTCATCATTTACTCACCCTCAAGTTGTTCCAAGCCTGTACGAGTTTCTTTCTTCTGAGATATTTTGAAGAATATTGGTAACCAGACAGTTGACGGTAGCCATTGAAGCCAAAATCTACCTACATCTAATAATTTGTTACATTTATAGCGCTTTTCTAGGCACTCAAAGCGCTTTACATAGAAGGGGGGAATCTCCATACTGTAGATTATAATGTTGGGATTCCTAAATTCACTTGTAGCATTTAAAATTAATGATTTTAGCTTTTAGTGTTTTATGTTTACTTAGAAAATTTTAATATTGGCCATTTAACGGTTGTCAGCCACAGCATGAAAAGAATGCATCCTCAGAAAATCTAAAAATATATTACTTTAATTGTCATAAGCTTGTGTTGGTCTTTAGGTTTATAATAAAAGGCTGTTTGAAGAAAAAGGGAAAAAAGCGAGGGGAATCATCATGACATTGTGTTCATTTTAGACCATCATGTAGTAGTCTGCGCACATCTGGAAAAAGGTATAGAGCTTCAGTTTTCAACATCCCCTTTCCAGGCAGGAAAAAGGAAGCACCATTCACTTGCTTCATTTAAGACTTTATAAGAATGGTCCGTTTTTTTTTTATTTTTTTTATAGATATGCTGTTGATAGAGCTTAAAGGGATAGTTCACCCAAAAATGAAAATTAGCCCATGGTTTACTCACCCTCAAGTCATCCTGGGTATATTGGACATTCTTCTTTCAGACGAATAAAATCAAGAGTTATATTAAAAATGTCCGCTGTCATACACCTAGGATGACTTGAGGGTGAGTAAATCATGGGATAATTTTCATTTAGGGTGAATTAACCCTTTAACTGAAGCAAAAGCATTCCTGAATATTTAGGCTTGATTCTTGGATGCAGAATTTAGCCTATACTCATTTTATTTTCTCAATAGTAAACAAAATATATAACAATATATCAGCTCATGACTACTTGTTTGTGGTTTTAGGCCGTCTGTTCTTGGATTGGCAGTTTTTTCTTGTATGCTGTGAAGTACGAGGCCTTTAGCTAATGGGCTGAGATTCAGGAACGCTCATAAAGAGGGACTATTCCACGCTTTTTATACATTGGTCCCGCACACACTTTCTCACTGGTTAAGACTTCCTGTTTAGTTCAATGCTCCACAATTGAGTGGCCTCTTTGACCAAAACATCCTTCATGAATTCATATCATGTGTCACAATCTCTCCATGCTACAAATTGAGCTACCAATCTTGTCATGTCTGTCAGCCTCAAGTTGATTTCAATTTTTACATTTTAACATTTACATTTTTATGCTTAACGAAATGGAATAGTTCTCACAAACTTAAAACAAAAAATCTTTATTTACTCACTTTATTTACTTATGTTATTTACTCACTCTTGTTCTTCCAAAAACCCAACCTGACTTTCTTTTTTGTATCTGCCACAAAAGGGGATATTTTGCAGAACGTTTAAGCTGTGTTAAAGTGATAGTAAAGGGATATCATTTACTCACCCTGGTGTTATATATATATATATATATATTATATATACGTGTGTGTGTGTGTGTGTGTGTGTGTGTGTGTGTGTGTGTGTAAAAAATGGAAATACATGGCATTTTATCAAAACCACTCAAATGACATGTTATTTTGTTTAGTAGTGCAATTCTCAAGTTTTGTAAATGACTGGAATACAACTTTTGGTAACAATTTATTTTACAGTGTCCTTGTTACATGACTTACCATAGTAATAACAGTAAATTATTCATAATTACATGCAACTAACAGAAGGTTGCAGGTTCGATCCCAGCAGTCGCCACCACCAGTGTGTCCTTGAGGCACTTTACTCCATGTTGTCTCTGTAATAAGTGCACTGTAAGTCCCTTTGGATAAGAGCGTCTGCCAAATGCACAAATGCATAAATGTAAATGCATTTGGCAGTTATATACAAAGCACTGCAAAGAGCTGCACTATTAATCATTAAAAGATCATGATCTCGATTCAAACACCCATTCGAACTTGTGACAGCGATTCACCTGTGTTTATTAAACCTTCTAAAATTCAAATCTGCGTTTGCACTGTCGCTGATCCAGAGAGAGCCGTTGTCATGTATAGATATGAAACTTGAAGTCTTTTCAATCACACAATATCATTATTTCTGTTACAAATATTCAAATGATCACAGAAGTACTGGGATAAAAGTTTATAGTTTATAGCAAATCACCTTTTGAAAGTAACTTGGCTCTTCAAATAACGATTGTATCAATTACATTGTTACACCAGTAGGTGGCGACAAGTGACTGTTAAAAATGTATTTGTCATTGAATCATTCATTCAAGAGACTCAAAAACACTGATTCATCCAGTAATGAAACAAGTGAAGTAGTCATTCAAACCATTTTTAAAAACCAAAATAATTACTTCTAATTAATGAATTAAATAGACTTCAGCAATTCATATTTTGTCAGAACTTCTAGCAAATCTTATGCTGCGTTCACACCGAACGAGAATAGAGTGTCTGGCGCGAGTGATTTCAATGTTAAGTCAATGGAAAGGTGCGTTGAGGCGCGCCTGGAGGTCCTGCGGCGCGTTAGACGCATTTCGTGCGGCGCGATGGACGCTTTTCCGCCTCATTCGCGCGAATGACGCTAATTGGACGCGAATCGAGCGTCTTGCGCGATACGCGACTTGTGCGCAAGTGGTGCTTATTGTGCATTCACGCGTTTGAAGCGAATTCGCGTCTGACGCCCGAGTTGAAAAATTTGAATTTGCCGTCAATTCGCGCCGCGTTAACCAATCAGGAGCCTGCTCGCTGCTGTCACATGGAAAAGTGACGTGATAAGAAACCCTGCATAATTTAAAAATACTACTAATGTGTCACAAAATGTAGTTTTAAGACTTTTTCAGGTGAGAATGCAGTTGTTTAAAGCTCAAATCTGTGGTTTATTTATAAAGAGAGCTTGTTTTTTTTCATGTGTTTTTGGAGTTGTGAGATCCAGGCGATCACCGGGCGTTCAGCGCTCATTAACCCCGACGAGAGCAGCCTTTCCTCAGCTAGTCCTTCTCACATTTGCCGCTGATGTCCTGTAGTGGTTCATCTTGTGTGGATCTAACAGGTGATCTTTGGTGTCATGAATATATCATTTGTTGTCTGCCAAATCGTTTTGACTGAGGGCAAAGAGAAGTTTCATAACTTTATTTTTCAAGGATATTAAAATATACATGCAGTGAAGATGAAATGTAGTAGTTGTCTGGACCACATTTGTGTGGCTATTAATGTTTAATATATTTTTTTAATGAAAATGAAAAGAGGCAGAGTGGTGTTTTATGGCATATTTCTCCTAGAGCGCCTTGAACGCACGCTCTATTTATACGCGCGTCCAATTCGCTGTGCGAATGGATTCTAAATGTTCAAGCGTCCAACTAGACACGGTAGACGCAATTTTGACGCTCTATTCGCGTTTGGTGTGAACGCAGTATTATAACTCTCCTTATGCTCTTCATTATAACTTTTAATAAAGAGCAGCTTGGACAATCTTCAAAATATCTTCTTTGTTCTTCAAAGAAAGAAAGGTGAGAGTGAGTAAAGGATGACAGATTTTTTTGTTTAGTTGATGAACTAATCCTTTAATGTTGAAACAGAGCCACCAACAAAGGTAAACTGATGCAGGAGCTCTAGATTCATATTTTTGAACCTGGTCTGTGGACTTAGATGCACTCTTGCTTGAACATGACCTGTGTTGGCTCAGAGGCTTCTGCAGGTTTCATTGGTGAGCTTTGCCAGGGCTTTTTAATTAGAGAGCCACAGCAGTGTGTGGTTTGGAAGCCAGCTCAGTCTGTGTGAGATTGTGTGTGCGTGTGCCACAGCTTAAGTTCTGTCACACATTAAATTGTTCTTATTTTAACATTCTCCTGCTGTACCATAAACGTTAATGAGTTGGAGGGCAGAGAGAGGACACAGGAGATGTTTTCTTGGCTTGCTTCATGACTGTGTCCTCACTGCTGTCCAGCTGGTTGTGAAATGCATTTAGGTACCTGCACAGGAAATTATTCCTGCAGTTCAATGAGTTTAAAGGGATAAAAGAGCCAAAAGAAACTTTGGAAGCCTTTATATGAGAGATTCCTTTAGGGGAAAAAATCATATTCTGCTGAAGTAATTCTAGTTCTGCTAATGTAATAGTATTACTAAAACTTTAATTATAAAACTGATATTCTCGCTCCTTGATTCTGACTGGTTGAGCTATGTTCAATAAGCACTGTGAAGCCGTAGTTTAAAGTGAATTTAGAACAGCTAAAGGACATTGTTAGGTACGACGTGGAGCGGAGTTGGGGCTATATGGCAGTTTTTACAGAGCCCCCTAAAGAGACAACAAATATGAGATGGGAGGAAAAATAATAAATCATGCTTTTGCATTCAAATATGTCAAATGTTTTGCTTTCCCCCGAGAAACTTTCACGTCCAGCGCCACATTGTTTAAATAGCAAATGCACTCGTGTCCATCTGTTCGCCCATGGGCGTGCTGGCCTGAAAATGAGGTGTGTTCAGGCACATTGTTTGTGTGTTGCTATTTTGAGTCAAGTCAAGTCACCTTTATTTACAATGCAGATTGCTTCAAAGCAGCTTCACAGTGTTAACAGGAAAATAATGCAACAGAATTTGCTTCGTCTGTACAGCCGCTCTGGAGAAAACAGTGATGTCATCCAGCTCAGTTCAAATATCATATAGTGTCAATGCGGGCAGATCAGAAATATAGTTGAATATTTAGTGTCCCCAACTGAGCAAGCCAAAAGCTAAAGGCAAAAGAGGCGACAGTGGCAAGGAACCAAAACTCCATCAGGTGGCATAATGGAGAAAAAAACCTTGGGAGAAACCAGGTTCAGTCGGGGTGCCAGTTCTCCTCTGGCCAACGAACAGTGTATGATTATGATTCAGGTCAGGAACATTACAAGTCAGAAGTCAGATTAGATCTGTACATTCAGAGTATTTGTCCAGTTCCATCTGGTTGAAGATCTGAGTTATCGCACCGGAGACGGGTTTGTAGAGGATGTCGTGTTGATGAGGCCTTCACAGGGGAGAGTCTAGTTGACACGGTCTCTGCAGACACTTCAGATGACTACTGTAAACCTCGGGATAAACAGAGAGACTAATGTTGAGGAACTGAACAAAATCATGGTCTAAAGTCAATAGCGCAGTATTTTTTGTGTTATTTAAAGATTGCGTTAGTAGTAGTATGGTTGATTGGTTTATTGCACATTATGCCCAAACACACCCATGACTCATTAAGAGAATAGGTACAACTCTTTTAGACCATGCAACTGTTTTTTCCATCGTTAAACTAGCAAAAGTGGATTCGGACACGCCCTACATGCACCTGCGCTATGCGTTTCAGACCATGTGCTCAGATCGTTAAAATAGGGCCCTTAAATTGTTGCTGTTATAAAACTCCATGACAGATTTATTCATTAATACATTAAACAATGAAGATAACAGGTCAAAATATAATATGTAATAATACATAGTGCATATAATTATCAAAATGCTCCTCTTTTTTCTAATCAACTAATGAGCTATCGACATTGTTTATAATGTTGCGTTACTGTTTACAAGCTCCAAATACAGCGATCTGTCACACCAACTTGAGGCGCGCCAAAACCACATTTATTGTTTAAGTTTCATTATAAAATTGACAATTTGAAAGATCAAACTTCATTTCATCTCAAAAGTAGCATTATTGGATGGTATATGCACACAAAATTGTATTAAAAATGAAAAATTGGTATTACCAACACAGCCCTACACTGTAAAATCGAATTAGTTAGACTTACTTGAAAAAGCATGCAAACCGATTGCCTTAAAAAAAAAGTAAAGTGAAATAGGAATAGTACACTCAAAAAAATGCTGGGTTAAAAACAAACCAAGTTGGGTTGAAAATGGACTAACCCAGCAATTGGGTTGTTTTAACCCAGTAAATGTGTTGTTTTAACCCAACCGCTGGCATAAAACAACCTAATTGCTAATTGCAACCTAATTGTTTTGTTTGCATAAAACAACCTAATTGCTGGGTTAAAACAACCCAATCTTTGAGTTAAAACAACCCAATTGCTGGGTTAGTCCATTTTCAACCTAACTTGGGTTGTTTTTAACCCAGAGTTTTTTAGAGTGTATGTTGTGCTAACAAATGCTTAATTAGTATAGTTCGCTTACACAAGAGTTCTAGTAGCTAAAAAAGAACTGTAGAGAGTACTTGTTCTTTTAATTTAGGTGTACTCTTGACTTAGTATAGCTTCCATAGATGTTACTATTGTTGTGTTTTGCATGCTGAATGTTGAAGTCTGTGTGTGACTCAAGCATGATCAGCTGCAAGATATTGTTACAAATATAGAGGGATTATATCAACTCATTTAAAAGTTCCACAGGTGTTAATGACGTAAGTGTTAGCAATACAATTGCAAACGATCGTTATATGACATAAAGGAAAATATTAGATAGGTTAATTTTAAAAGATAATCTTAATTTCTGACTAAATATGTAGTTGTTTAAAGCTCAAATCTGTGGTTTATTTATAAAAAGAGTGCCTATTTGAACATTTTATCTGGCATTTTCGGAGTTGTAAGCTCCAGTGGATCAGCGGCGCTCTGTGCTTGTTTACCCCGGCGAGAGTAGCCTTTCCTCGGCCAGTCCTTCTGCCGTCTGCCGCTGGCTCTGATGTCTCTGTGGTGTCTCGAGCTATAATTCGTCTTGTGTAGATGTAACAGCCGATCTTTGGTCTTATGGATCTATAATTTGTTCCCTGGCAAATCGTTTAGGCTGAGGGCAAAGTGAAGTTTCATTACTTTTTTATTTGTAGGCTATAACTGTACGTTACAGTTGTAGCCGACTAGCACTGACTTTGAATGTTTGACTGAATTGTTTGCTTTATTTCATGTATAGCTTATTATACCTTTTACTTATACTTTTGTATTATTGAGCAAACATAAACTTGCATTTAACAAAAAGAGACTGGGTTGTGTTTCATGTCATTTAAAGGTCCCATGGCATGGCATTTTTCTATTATTTTATAGTGTTTTCTGAGGTGTACTTATATTATTAGTATGATTTTTACATCATAAAATGTCATAATTTAGAAATAAAAGGCATTTTTTCTATACTGCTGTTTGCCCTGTGGCTGAATGCCCTGCTTCAAGAGGCGTGTCTGCTGTGAGACTTCAGTAAAAACGCCCACTGTTGTGATTGGCTGACATCTTTGCATTTTAAATGAGCGGAGGGGGCGTGGTTTAACGAGGCACGAGCAGGCACGAGTCTGCCAGAGAGACGGATGGACCTGTGTTCACTTCTCATCAGTTCTCTCAGCATGTCTCAGTTCAGGGTGAACTGTTGTAGTTACTAGCATATACTTCAGGTTATTAGTTTATTTCTAGTCGGAGGGGCTGTCACTCATGTCAGAAAGTTAGTAACTTTAGTAAATTATGGATCAGCGCTGACTCGAGACGCGAACCGTTTAGAACGATTCAGTCCGATTTGGTGAACTGGTTCGGTTCACTAAAAAGAACCGATTCAAAAGAATGATTCGTTCGCGAACCGGACATCACGGAGACGAAGCGATTGCTAACAAAGTTATTTATAGTAACTACTGAGTTATGAGAGTGCTGTCAGTCAGCGCGAGTTTATTGTGTTTGTATCTGAGAGTTCTGAATAAACACGAGTCCCAGTCACACCGAGTCCTCTTCATCATTATTCTACCAACTTTGTAACACATGCAATGTACCATTACAGCGAGATGAACGAGTTAGTAAGTGTTGAGTATAGCATTATTTCTAGATATGTTCCAATCATATGAATAGCGTCATTGACGCGCATTGAGTAACGTTACACAGCGCAAACAAAGACACAACAGCTGTAATCGAATGTAATCCAGTTTATTGTGGGGAAAGCTGGCTAGCCTAGCCGGATACCCTCACGCTTACCCTCCTTCTGCTTAATCTCACGCCGCGTTTGGTGCCTCCGCTGTGGGCCAGATGCAGTACTGGGGGTCGGGGATGTTGGAGGCCGAGCTTCGGCGTGCGTGAAGTTTATCTCTAAAGATGTGACTGCTGATGTTAAACAGAAAAGACTGTATGCACATTTTAGAACAGATAGACGCGACAAGGACGTACAAAAACACTGACTCACAAGATAGAAAACACGAAAACACCGTTCTGTCGGGAGAGAGAGAAGCCGCTGCGTGTCCACAAATAATAAATAATAAGCTACACATAAGAAATCAATGATCACAGATCAGAAGGAACTGAAGAAAGACTTCTGTTTTCATTTGTACATCCAAACACTGAGAAACTGCCAGTGTTCACTCGTTCACAAGTAACGTTAATGATCTCGAGTGTTTGCATGGGTGTGGCAGATTCTCTGGGCGGGGGAAAGGGAGGAAACCGCTCCTGCTTGGACGTCAAACCAGGAGACTTCAGGATTGGCTGGTCTGGCCTGTCATTTTCTCAAAGGCAGAGAGAGACAGCCAGAACTCGGGTTTACACCGATCAACATTTCTATCCACTTGGGGACAATATTCAGGCTAGGGGAACTCATATTACCACTTCTTGGACCACTTCTCTTCTCCATCTACATGTCATCACTGGGATCGGTCATTCAGAAACATGGCTTTTCCTATCACTGCTATGCAGACGACACTCAACTCTACTTCTCATTTCAACCAGATGATCCCACGGTTGGTGTTCGTATTGCTGCCTGCCTAACAGACATTTCTGCCTGGATGAAGGAGCATCACCTGCAACTCAACCTTGCAAAGACTGAACTGCTTGTGGTCTCAGCCAACCCAGCACTTCATCACAATCTCTCCATTCAGCTAGGTTCATCAACCATAACTCCGTCCAGGACAGCCAGGAATCTTGGAGTTGTGATCGATGATCAGCTAAAATTCACTGACCACATTACTGCAACAACCCGGTCCTGCAGATTTGCATTATACAACATTAGGAAGATTAGAGCCTTCCTGTCTGAGCAGACCACACAACTCTTGGTCCAAGCTCTTGTTCTCTCCAGACTGGACTACTGTAATGCTCTTCTAGCAGGCCTTCCGGCATGCACTATCAAACCCTTGCAACTGATCCAGAATGCAGCGGCGAGGGTGATCTTTAACGAGCCGAAGAGAGCGCACGTCACGCCTCTCTTCATCAGACTCCACTGGCTACCAATAGCCGCTCGCATCAAATTCAAGGCACTGGTACTCGCCTTCAAAGCAACCACTGGCTCTGCACCAATTTACCTTAACTCGCTTGTTCAGACATACACACCCTCCAGGAGTTTGCGTTCTACCAGTGAACGACGCCTTGTGGTGCCATACCAGAGAGGCATGAAATCACTGTCACGGACCTTTTCCTGGACTGCCCCCACCTGGTGGAATGACCTGCCTATCTCAACTCGAGCAGCCGAGTCTGTAGCCATTTTCAAAAAACATCTAAAGACGCATCTCTTCCAGCAGCACCTGACCAATCAAGAATAGCACTTAACATTCTATTCATTTTTCTGTCTGTCTAATTTATTTAAAAAAAAAAAAAAAAAAAAAATCCTGTGTGTTCTGTGTTAGATTAACTGAGACTTGTTACAGCACTTGCATACTGTAGCCTCTGACTGTTGTAGTTGCTTCTATTGCTCTCATTTGTAAGTCGCTTTGGATAAAAGCGTCTGCTAAATGACTAAATGTAAATGTAAATGTAAATGTAAATATTAATGTTGAAATACCTCATAAAATGAAAATTTCATGCCATGGGACCTTTAATGTTAATGTTAGTGATAATCATATTGTCTGAACCAGATATTAATATACAGATTTTCTCCTCATTGTTGTCCCTACTAGAGCAAGCTCCTGATTGGTTAACGCGGCGCGAATATCCGCCAAAGTTCAGATTCTTCAACTTGAGCGATTCAAGTTCCGAAGAATGTAATTTCACGTCTCTGCATTGACTTAACATGTAAATCACTCGCGCGAATCGCGTCATTCGCGTCCGGTGTGAACGCACCATAAGGCCTGTACACACCGGGACGAATATTGCGCGCGCTTATCGCCAGCGTTTTTCGAGACGTTTTTGGGCGCATCTTGAGTGTTCACACCCACGCGATTTTCACTGGCGATGCTCCGAGTGAACGCGAAAATTCAGTGGATAGTGCTCCCGGTACACAAGGTGGTGCTGCGGCACTTTACCCTTCTGACACTCACTTGTCACACAGAACAAGAAGAGATCGACAGTATTTATGTGCTTGCCAAAACCATTCACACACTTTTTACTGACTGGCAAGTAGGATTAGCAGCTCATCTTCTTCTTTGTCTACTTACTTCTTCTTCGTCGTATCAATGTGTGCTTGGCAAGACCGTTTTGTGCTTGAGCGCCACCAAGTCGTGTTTTACAGTCACTTCAGCAGCTCCAGGCACGTGAACTAAAGCGCGATCTTATTGGTCAGCCAGTTTTTAACACGCGTCAAAACAAAAAAACGAACCCACAGTGTTTTCTTTTAAAAGACGCTTTTACGCCTACCGTTTTTCGTGTCGGTGTGCACTCACATTGGCGCCCTTTGTTTAGTCACGAAGCGTTAAACGTCGGCGATAAACGCACGCAAATCGTCCCGGTGTGAACAGGCCTTTATTGTAAAGTGTAACCCAGGTGTTTTCTTTCTCAACTAGAGAGCGAGAAAGCGCAGCTGGTATCATGTATTTTCTGTGTAAAATTAATATTGGAAGTTAATGTCAAGCCCTGGTCATAACATAGAAAAAAAGAAGTCTTTATTTAATAATCTCCCCTGTAATCATAATTTGTTTTGACAATGAATAAAAGTTGTTGCTGTTTTACTGCCTCTAGTGTTCAGCTGAAAACCGCAGTGAATCGTATGTATAGGTATGTTTTTGAAGTTCTGCAAACATGTAGGTTGAGGCATGTTTTGGTAATGGGCCTGGGCTGTGGAAAAGAGTGTTGAAAATACGCTTCCCTTACTGAACAGTTTACCAACATAATGGAAATTCAAACCCATGTTTTGGCCTCAAGCCAAGACCTAACTTGTCTGACGATGAGTAACCACAGTAACTAATAGCATGGTATCATTATACCACAGGCTCTGTTTAAAATAACAAGTGTCCAAATGGTTAGATGTTCCCTTATATGTTGAAGTGCATCAAGGCGTAGAACAAAAAATCAGTTGGTCAAAGCACTTCTGTATTTTGCTCACGGCTTTAATTGCAACCCGCCGCATTTGGCCTTAATTAGTGTGTTGCTGAGGCTTGCTGTAGGTGTCACGTTCAGCATTTTCCATTTTTCATCTGGAGAGGAAAGCTAACTGCAGGTGCTTTTGACATGTAAGAAATTCAGACAGATGTTGTTAATAATTATTTTTCCTCATCATTGAGCCAAATATTGTCTGACTGCTCCACAGTCAGTTATACAGTGAAAACCTCTCTTTGGCCTGTTGACAGCACAGGAACAAAGGGGAAGTGGGCGTTCAGGCATGAGACAGTACTGAGTATTGCTAAGAACACAGGCCTTTGTTCCATCTGACAATCCCATAAATAGCTGTAAGCACTTTGGAATTTCGGAACGTATCTCTCAGAAAAATTCTTCGAAACTTTGATGGATTCGGAGATGAACATTACTGTTTGTTCTTACTGTGATTTCTGCCTGCATAATATGTATATTCTTTCTCTTACTCATCAGTCATGTAGTTCACAGTCACTCTCCCAAATTCCTCTTTTCCAAAGCTGTAAAATGTGTGGGCTTTGGGTAAAGTCCCCTTCGGTTATTTAACTCTCTCTGTCTCTTTCTGAATGCTGACCATTGTGGCCCGAGGCTGCTCTCCCATGTCCTAACTCCATGCGTGTAGAACCAGTGAGTCCCCAGGAGGAGCGCAGTAAGACAATGGACCAGTGTTCACAGGGCCTGGCTGAGCCGGACAGAGCCGTTGAGGTCCGGATACTCTCGGCTGCTTGGAGATGAGGCACGGACTTGAAATGTCCTGTCAGTGTTCGACAGGTGATCAAGTTCTTCTCGTTAACTTTTCAAATCAATGCTTTATTTTGCTGCTTTAGTCTACATGTTACACTTAGGCTCAACCATGACAGCTACACTAAAAGCTAAATCTGAAAAGCTGCTGATGTTAGGAAGAACTGTTTCAGACAGGTTCCAACATGATTAATTATAGGGAAAAAATTTGTCAGGATTAATTAGCTTTATATAAAATAGAAGCACTATTTTCAAGTAGTTTATTGTCCTCAGCTTTTGAAAGGTGCCCGAAAGTTTTCAGTTCACACTAGAAAAGTTTCATTAATGAACTGCTGGTCACTTTAATTTAGGAGCCTTTGTATTGATATTGGATGGAATTTTGGGTCAGGCACTGATGTTGGATGAAAAGGTCTGGCTCACAGTCTCCGCTCTAATTCATCCCAAAGGTGTTCTATCGGGTTGAAGTCAGGACTCTGTGCAGGCCAGTCACTCATCCATGTCTTTATGGACCTTGCTTTGTGCACTGGTGCCCAGTCATGTTGGAACAGGAACCATCCCCAAACTGTTCCCACAAAGTTGGGAGCATGAAATTGTCCAAAATGTATGCTGAAGTATTAAGAGTTCCTTTCACTGGAACTAAGGGGCCATGCCCAACCCCTGAAAAACAACCCCACACCATAAGCCCGTCTCCACCAAACTTAACACTTGGCACAATGCAGTCAGGCAAGTACCGTTCTCCTGGCAACAGCCAAACCCAGACTCATCCATCGGATTGCCAGACAGAGAAGCATGATTGGTCACTCCAGAGAACACATGTCCACTGCTCTAGAGTCCAGTGGCGGCGTGCTTTACCCCACTGCATCCAACGCTTTGCATTGCACTTGGTGATGTAACGATGCTTGGATGAGCTGCTCGGCCATGGAAACCCATTCCGTGAAGCTCTCGCACTGTTCTTGAGCTAATCTGAAGGCCCCACAAAGTTTGGATGTCTGTAGCTATTGACTGTGCAGAAAGTTGGCGACTTCTGTGCGCCTCAGCATACCATCGTGGCCTACCACTTTGTGGCTGAGTTGCTGTTGTTCCCAATTGCTTCCACTTTGTTATAATACCATTAACAGTTGACCGTGGAATATTTAGTAGTGAGGAAATTTCACCGAATGGACTTATTGCACAGGTGGCAACCTATCACGCTTGAGTTCACTGAGTTCCTGAGAGCGACCCATTCTTTCACAAATGTTTGTAGAAGCGTCTGCATGCCTAGTGCTTGATTGTATGCACCTTTGGCCATGGAAGTGATTGGAACACCTGAATTCAGTGATTTGGAGGAGTGTAACAATACTTTGGCAATATAGTGTACAAATACATGACAAATAGAATAGAAAATATAGTTGCAATTAAGCGGCCAAGCACAAAGAAGGTATGATCAGTCATGCCATTATGGCTGGGAGCATCAGACCAACTGCAACAATGAGTCAAGTCAAGTCAAGTCAAGTCAACTTTATTTATATAGCGCTTTTAACAATGTAGATTGTTTCAAAGCAGCTTTACAGTGTTAAACAGGAAAATAATGCAGCATAATTTTATTCAGCTGTATAGCCATTCTGGAAAAATTTCAAGTATCATACAGTGACAGTGTGGGCTTTAGATCAATAATTTGATCAGTAATTTTGTTTAAATGGTTAATTTAGTTTATTATTTAGATGTATTTCGATGTTTAGTTGAAAAAACTGAGCAATTACATCAAGATGTTTTTAGGCAAAATGGCTGAAAAATCATAAATACAGTCACTAGTAGTATGATTTAATGTTTATACTTTTGACCAATAGGTAGCGCTGTTACGAAATTGATATGGTGTGGTCATTAACATTAATTAATTAACTCTAATTACATTAAAATTTAATACATATTTTAGTTTACCATAAACGCTTGTCAGTACATTCAACAGTGCATTTTAACCATATTTCAAAGAGAATAGAATGAAATGCATACAAACGGCATATAAAGATGTACTTAAGTCTATAATAAAGTGACCAAAAACATTATATTTAGTTTGTGCTTAAATATATTCTTTTAAAATATATTATTTCCATAATAAGTACTCTTTTTAAAAGTATGCCAACATGTCCTTCTTTATCATTTTAGGTAAAAATTAATCCCATTTTATAGTGAGGGAATTGATGATTTGCTGGACTGAGGCAATGTGAAAAGGAATTCACTCTGCAGGACATTCTGTGAGGGAAACGGATGAATAATTAACCAGGATTGTTGACTGGGCTGCAGAGGGTCTGTCATCGGCTCTTATCTTCTCTTACAGATATTACTGGCCGGGCCATCAGTTTGAACAAAAGCGCTGTGTCAGCAAGTCGTCACAAGGGGCGGCGATCAGATACCTGATCCCGTTCAGCCACAACGCAACTGTCATTACTGTACACACTAAAATAATTCTTGTATAGGATATGGAAGGGATTCAACGTAGGCTAAACGTCAGCTATCCAAGGCATTTTCTTTCTTGCTCAGAATCATGAAATCGGTTCTAAAAGCTAGTGAATAGACTAAGGAACTACATACTGTAGGAATGCAGCACTTAACTGAAATGGAAATATATATACAGTATTATATTTTCCAAGGTAAAAAGTATTTTTTCCTAAATATCATGAATGATTAATTCATAAATATCATTAGGATTTTGGGTGGTTGCACCACATTACATTTTACAATATTGTTTTGTCTTAAAAAGTTAAAATCATATATGTATATTTAATATAATGTTGCATATAATATAATATTAATGAAATAAAATGCCACTTAAGTGTAATGAAAGACAGAACATTTCATGACCAAGTTTCTTAACACACTTCAGTAAATGTAAAATGAAAATGTCCTGATATTTTACTCATCCCCATCTCATCCAAGATGTTCATGTCTTTCTTTCTTCAGTCGAAAAGAAATAAAAAAATGTTCAGGAAAACATTCCAGGATTTTTCTCCACATAACGCACTCCAATTGCAACCAACAGGTTGAAGGTCCAAATCAATGCAGTTTCAAAGGGCTTCAGAGGCTCTGGGTCTTATCTAGTGAAACCATCGGTCATTTAAAAACAATAAAAAAAAAAACATACATTTTAACCTCAATTTGCTCGACTTCGGTGTTCTGCTTTTGCACGACATATGACACCATCACGTCGAAAAGGTCACGGCCGTGACATACGTGGAAGTACCCACCCAGTGCCGAAAAACTCCATCTCATGTTCTCCTCCAGCTTTCAAATTGTCCGACTTTGTTGTTTTACCTTTATTTTTGAAAAGAGAGCTTGATTTAGTCTTTGCACATTGGTTTTTGACACTGGGTCGGTACTTCCACGTACGTCACGGCCGTGATCTTTCCAATGTGATGACGTCATACGTCTTTAAAAAGCACAATTTGTGGTTAAAACATAAATAAAATTGTATTTCTTTTAGAAAAACGACTGATGGTTTGGCTAGATAAGACCCTATTCCTCGTCTGGGATCGTGCAGAGGCTCTGAAGCCCTTCCTTTGAAACTGCATTGATTTGGACCTTCAACATTTTGATTGACATTGAAGTCCATTATGTGGAGAAAAATCGTGGAATGTTTTCCTCCAAAAACGTAATTTCTTTTCGACTGAAGAAAGAAAGACATGAACATCTTGGATGAGATGAGGGTGAGTAAATTATCAAGAAATTTTCATTTTGAAGTGAACTAATCCTTTAAAAGTGCACATTAAAATCTATTTTACCCTTTAACCATATTTCAAAGACAATAGAAGTAATAATGAAATTACATATAACAATGTACTTGAGTTTTACATAAGTGAGTCTCTTAAGTTCTCTCAAATTGCTAAAAAAGCACTCGTAAGTTCAACTAATTGTATTTAACATACATTTAAACTAGAATACATTTAATTGTAAATACAGTTGTCAGAATTATTGACACCCCTGCTAAATATGATGAAAGATGGCTGTAAAAATAAATCTGCATTGTATATCCTTTTGATCATTCATTAAAAAAATACGCAAAAATCGAACCTTTCATTGAAGTAAAAGAATTGAAAGTGGTGGGTAAATCACATTATGAAATAATAATTTTTCTCCAAAACACATTGGCCATAATTATTGGCACCCCCCTATATGTATCACTTGAGGATATGCTGACCGAAAATTCTGACCATGACTGTAGTAAGCAATGAACTCTTTTTAAAAGTATGCTAAAGTGCACTCCTTTTTCCACAAGGGAAGATTACACTAGTTTTTAAAGAATTTCATTTTTAATTAAGCTTTTTTTTGTTATTATATCAGGGCAGCTAATGTCACCCTGACATTTGTTGGACCCTTAGACAAAAATAAGATTGTCTAAAAAGAGAATTCAAAGAATTATTTGGACTAATGTTGCACCTTGCTTTTTTAACGGCACTCTAATCTAAAGCCAGAAATGGCAGATGGGTGGCAGCCCCACATGATGAGGTTTGCATTATCTCGGTGGTCTCTGGAGGAGGCAGGGCTGATGGCCCCAGTGCTGCTGCTGGCACTCCACACGCCAACTCAAACAAACCACAACACACTGGCAGTGAGAGGGAGAGCGCAGGCAAGCTCCTGGGTCATTTCCCTCTCGTACAGCTCCAAAAATAACCCCTGCTGACAGTTTTTTAATCTCCACACAACCCCCTCTAGGGGTACGGGGAATACTGTTGTGCAGAGAGATTTTCCAAATTCAAGCCTTGTGCTTGCTTTTGAAAGAAACTGTGAGCCGTGGGTGAAATCTGGAAGCAATTTGTAGATCAGCACAGAGTGATTTGGTGATTAGCACCTGTGCGCTGATGTAGTCTAAGACCTTGCCTAAGCTCAATATTGACAGAGCTTTTCCTGACGCATAACCTTATTAAACAGTTTAATTTTTTTTTTAAAAATACAGTTTATTAAAAAACATATCCAAAGCCAATTCATATAAAAAATCCTTTAAACCAGGGGTGTCAAACTCATTTTTGGTTGAGGGCCGGATGGGAAAAAATATGAAAATGTGTGGCCGAATTACCTTTTTATTTATTTTTTAAAATGTATTTTTTAAACCACTGACAGTTACATTATTAATGCTGCCTTCACGTGCTATCGGAATTATCGTAAATACGAGTTTCCTAGGCAAAAATTGCACATGAACGCCCTCTGATGTCGTGTTTACCACTGGGAAGTTCGGAAATAATTTTGATACCCCAATTCCCGAGATGGGCGTGTCATAAGCCTTAAACATGGTGGCGGAGAGAACTACTGCTGTGGCAGGTGTGGTTTTATTGTTTTTTCCCCCAAAACAGCTAGGTCGTCTTGTCTTGACATTAACGTAGTACATATTTACATGTAAGAGTAATCATATGAAGCGTATTGTATGTTTGGTACACAGCGAAAATAGCCTGCATTTGACTGAAATTACAGAATCAGCAGAAAGCGGACTATATCTGGAATGTTTATATGGTTGTCGGTGCATGGGAGACTACATATGATGTTGGTTTTAATAAGATTTTCCCAATAAATAGGCAAGAATAAACTGGTGTCCATCATGATTCCTGTTCACTCCGACAACAAAGCACTTGAATGCAACAAGCTCGTAATCACGATTTCTAAAGTGGGAATTAGGACATTTCCGATAGCACGTGAAGGCAGCAAAATCATTTGCAAGAAATCTAGAAAAACACTGCTTTTTTAAAACTGCATTTGTTTTGTTTTTTTTACAGCTAAAAGACTTTATTAGATTTAAAAAATCTTTTATTTGAAATATTTTTTTAAATATTGGTAAAATAAGTTTTATTAGTGATGCAAGGATTTAGATGTTTTGTGGGCAATTCCAAAAAACAAAATTGAATATTTATATGATCAAAAGATTTGACTACACTGAAAAAAATGCTCTTCTTATTTAGTTGAAATTGTACTTATCTAGTAAATGCATCTTGATTTAAGAATGTTTAAATATTTAGACTAGAAACAAGACAAAAATGACTTAAGGCCTGTACACACCGGGACGAATATCGCGCGCGCTTATCGCCAGCGTTTTTCGTGCCGTTTTTCGGCGCGTCTTGAGTGTTCACACCCAAGCCGTTTTTCACTGGCGCTGCGCCGAGTGAACGTGCAAATTCAGTCGATGCGCTCGCGGTACACAAGATGGTGCTGCGGCACTTTAAGCCTCTGACACTCGCGCTCAGAGAGACAGTATTTACGTGCTTGCCAAAACCATAGACATATTATGTATATGGACAAAACCATTCACACACTTTTTGCTAACTGGCAAGCAGCATTAGCAGTTCATCTTCTTCTTTGTCTTCTTACTACTTCTTCGTCGTATCAATGTGTGCTCGGCAAGACCGTTTTGTGCTCGAGCGCCACCAAGTCGTGTTTTACTGTCACTTCAGCAGCTCCAGGCACTTGAACAAAAGCGCCGATCTCATTGGTCGGACAGTTTTTTACGCGCCGCGTCAAAATAAAAAAACCAACCCGACGCGTTTTTTTTAAAAATGACGCTTTTACGCCTGGCGTTTTGCGCGTCGGTGTGAACACTCACATTGGCGCCCATTGTTTAGTCCCGAGGCGTTAAACGTCGGCGATAAACGCGTGCGAAAATCGTCCCGGTGTGAACAGGCCTTAAGAAGAGCATTTTTAATACATTTTTTGTACAATTTGTTTTGAAAGTAGTCTCATGCTAAAAAATGCAATAATAAATAACTAAAATTAAGACACAATTTATACAAAACGAAATTCACTGTAAAGAAAGCAATTCACTTTTTACAAAACAAAAAAAATTACTTTCTACAAAACAAAACTCGATATTAACTCGATAAAACAAACTTTGATATTCAATTTAACAAATAACATTAGGCTGCAGGATTCATATTTAAACGGTCTTTTTGCGTTTAATAATCACAGATGCTAACAGAATAAACAGCCTACCTTACAATCAGCCCTGAATCCTTTGCTCTGAACAGAACATGAATAGCTTTTCATGAGGTGAATTATTCCTCAACGCGTCTCAAAACGATGAAGCTGAAGTAACGTTACAGTGCTTCACTAGATGTGTTTGTATGAGTTGATGTGTGGCCGTTGACACTTGGATCGTCAGTATTTGAATATCAAAGAGTGCGTGATATTCAAACTCTGTGGGCGTGGTCACATTACCGGATAATGAAGTGGCTCGCGGGTGACTGACATCTATCTCTTTTCAACCAGATTACATAAACACAGAATATTTGTTTTCGATTTGGTTTACATTGTTTAAAACCTAACATTTCAACGTTTCTTTAGACATATGTCTCATGTTTGTGGGACAAGTATTCACTAAGCTAGAGTTCCTTTTCTGAAGACTATCTGAATGAACGTCTTTGACAGAGAGGCTGCAGATCCCGCATCATGTTTGTTTTCTTTATTTTGCAAAAAGCGAAACATTTTGTTTTTATTGTGACTGTACACACACAAAAAAAGAAACAACAGATTATAATGATGTATTACACTTGCCTGAATGATAAAAAACGACAGTTTATTTGAGTCTCTTTGGCATTGATAAGAAAAAAAGCGAGCCGATCACGCCGGCGCGACCGCCGACTTATTTAAATTAGATACTTTGGTTCTGTGAAATGATCAGACTGTCCTCAAAAAACCCCCCGACTTCAAGCACCTTATTACGACCTTTATTTACGTTTTAAAGTCAAGCGCCCTCTAGCTGGTGTAAAAATAATGACAGTGTCGTGTTACGTCGTTACCAATCAAAATGCGTGTTCATTTAAATGCAATGTGTGGAATTTTTACCACCATTTTTTTTAATTAACAAATACACCCACCCCACCCCTTCAGAGATACATTCATACAGTACAAACCCCAATTCAATATTTATATTTTTCTTTTGTGAACATTGAGCTTGTTCCTGGTAGTTTGTTTGCAAGTCCGGAATAGAGATAGGCCACGATAAAACTAAAACCCGTTCGAATGGCCAGCATCTCTATTTTATATTATTGTTCAAATCATACCGTGGGCCGGATTGGACACCTTTTTGGGCCGTATTCGGTCCGTGGGCCTTTTTTGTTTGACACCGCAGCTCAAACAATGCAGTCAAACGAATGCTAATATACCATCTATTATTGTCTCATAAACTTAATTGGATCATATGATTTTCACCTTATATAATTTCATTGTGTACTATACAGTGATCAAAGGTTGAAACAGACACAGTCCACCACAGCAATATTGACAATATAGTCAATGGCATGAGTTTGGGGGTGGACTTCCTGAATGTTTGACTAAGGCCAGAAAGGATAAGTTTTTGAGAAACACGTTTAAAACAAGTTTAGGGGCACAGAAGTTACACTGTAAAAGGTGGCAACCTGCAGAGAGCTTTTCTACAGTTTTATTGGTATGCATTATTGTATTTAGGTTGATTCAGTGATTGTTATTGTTTTTGACTTAAATAAAACCAGGCAACATAGATATAGATACCATTTTTAGCTTACATTTTATTTTTTCTACACACTTCACTCAACTTGAAATGCCAAAAACTGTCACAGTGTGTAGAATGATTTAGGAAAATATGTAAATTTTAAGCACAGAAACTTTATTAAAATATTGTACGATATTATATTGTACAGTATAAAAATATTAGGTTGCACTTTATGCTAAGGCGATGTTGTTACATTTTCTCAAATACGTACTGAGTACATTTAATAAACTACATATACTTACATTGGAGGTTTGGTTTAGGTTTAGTTACTTATAATTATAATACTTTACTGTTATTACTATATTAAGTACATGTACTAACGTGTAACTACCAAATATTATTTTAAGCTAATATCAAATTTGTTAAATATTTCTTACTTTATAATAAGGTTTCATTTGTCAACATTAGTTATGACTACATTAGTTAACATGAAATAACAATGAACAATACTTCTACAGCATTTATTAATCTTAGTTAATGGTAATCTCAACATTTACTAATACATTATTAGGATCAAAAGATGTGTCTGTTAACATTAGTTTATGCACTGTGAACTAACATGAACAAGAACATTTTTAGGTTACGTTTTATTTGAAGGTGTCTGTGTTACAGTGTAATTATATATTTAAGTACTGAGTAATATTAATTAACTACATACTTACTTTAGGGTTAGGGTAGGATTGGGGTTTGGTTGAGGGTTAGTTGCATGTAATTATGCATAATATACATGTAACATATGTAACAAGGACAAGTGTTACCCATTTGTATTAACTAATATTAACAAAGGTTAATTAGCGCTGTAAAAACACTGCTCATTGTTAGTTCATGTTAGTCAATGCATTAACTAATGATAACAAATTAAACATAAAATGTTACCAATATTACACTTAACAATGCTTTTAAATTATTAGTGTTTTTTTAACAACGTAATTCTGAAGTTTCTACAGTTTTCTTTTTCTTAAGTTAAATATCTCAATATAAATGTATTGTTTTGGTAACATAATTATGGCCAATTTTTAAAATTATCATGATTTTAACATAGAGATGCTGCAGTCTCTACACTTTTCTTTTGCTTCATTTTAATAGCTCAGAATAAAAATAAAGTGTATTCATTGATTTGTTGTATAGCGAACTTATAATTATGGCCAACTCTTTTTTATTATTATTATTCTAAAGTATTGAGAGATGCTTTCCAAAGCAATTTGGACCTTCAGTGAGGCATGAAGACAGCAGCTGACCCACTAAAGCTTGTCTTCATTCATCATGTCATAAATGGGCTTATTTGACCTGGAACAGAGGATGTTAAAAGTACAAATGAACGTGGATGCTTTTTGAAAAAGGCCGGTTATTTTCTTCATGTGCCAGCAGCGGGCTCTGAAAGAGCCAGTGAAGTTACTGAAGCATGTGAGTTTGCTCTTCCGGCCTGTTATTTCTGTGAACCCTGGAGTGCCAACAACAGAGGATACAGTCCGTTTCCGTGTGAACTTTAGCGCTTAGTCAGAAATTTCTGTTCACATCTAAATAAATGTACATGAGGAAGTGCGGGTTATTGCAGGGATTTCAGACGTATTTGGTTCTCAGAAAGGGGAAGAAGCAACTTACAAGAGTTTCTATATAGTTGCTATAAATGTAGCTATTTGTTCATTGGTGTAGCTCAGTAGCTCAGCTCTTTCAAAATAGCATGCCGCAGCAACCAGCGTTTTTTTTCTAGTGAAGTAGTGGTGTAGCAGGGTAAAATGTTGCATTGCTGTAATCATTTTGCATTGCTCTTTTATATCAATGTGCACAAGCTAGCTAATTCGATAACGAAACACTCTACTTGAATAGCTGAAGCAGTGCTGAGACGTTTGATTCACTTTAACCTTACTGGTTCATTTTGACCAATTAACTGTTTTTACGACTGGGTTAACATTAGAAGTTCCTGCATAGCATGTTATACAATGAGATGACACACTCTCATAAAAAAAGGTACAGTGGAGGTACAATTTTGTTCCTTGGGGAACAAAACGTATAAAGGTACTTTAAAGGTGCACAATTGGTCCTTAGGGTACAATTATACCATTGTTTTCCTCTACTTAGAGCAGAGATGTATAAAGTACTAGAGACACATACTTGAGTAAAAGTACAAGTTCCTTATTAAAAAAGTGACTTGAGTAGAAGTTGAAGTGCTCTTTAAGCACCACACTTAAGTAGAAGTACTAAAGTATTCAACATTTTTTGTACTTAAGTATTGCAAGTAGTTTATTTTAAAATGTACTACTCAAGTACTGAAAGTAAAAGTACAAGTATTGTGTTATGTAGTTATTAAAGAAAGTAGTCAAAAGTTTGAACATCATATTGTTTTTATTATTTCAAATGATTAAGCTAAAGGACAATCACAATGTTGGTAGGTAATTTTTCTACATATTGTCATATAAATAACCTGAAAATACTGTAGTTCATTAAGATTAAATCTTACTATAACCACTCTTACTAAAAAAAAATGGGGTAAGCACACTTATATTCTCATTTCAAGAGGTGTTCTGAGTAAATTATTTGTTTGTAACACTTTACAATATGGTCTGATTTGTTAACATTACATTAGTTAATGTATTAGACTAATAACTAACATGAACTAACCATGATCAATACATTTGTTACTGTATTTATTAATCTTTGTTAATCTTAGTTAATAAAAATACAGCTGTTCATGTTTTGTATATGTTACTTCACAGTGCACATTAACTATGTAAACAAATAGAGAGCAATTTGAGCGCAAGACACTCGTGTTGTTTTAAAGACAGTGAATGCGCGTTCGCGGGGCTCTCTCGCGCTCTCTCTCGCGCGCTCTGTCTCTCTCTCGCACTCTCGCGCGCGCTCTCTCTCTCATGCGCGGTAATGTGGGTTTGGAATGGAATGATTTGTAACATTTTTATAATTGTAACGAGTAACGATGCTGCACATAAAAAAAAATAACAGAGTAAAAGTATTAAACTCATCGAAAATATGTACTGAAGTAAAAGTGGAAGTAGGAGAAAAAAATAATACTCTAGTAAAGTACAGATACTGCCTTTTAGTACTTAAGTACAGTAGTGAAGTAGTTCTACTTCGTTACTATACATCTCTGACTTAGAGCAGGGGTAGGCAAGTTCAGTCCTAGTGAGTCACTGTCCTGCAGAGTTTGGCTCCAACCCTGAAAGACGTCTTTAGAAGCTCTTATTGAGAAATAACAGAGGTTTAGTTGTTGATGTTTTATTGAAAATATTTGGTCACCATTATGGTGAACAGTGTTTCATTTAGTTGGGCAGTTTGACTCTTGGCTTTTTATGTGAGTTTGTGGTTTTTGTTACAGTGTTAACAAAACACATAATCTGTGTCACAAATCCCAAAATGCATCTTTTGAATTTAGTTTTTAGTCAAAATAGTAGAATCTTAATATTGGTTGTCAACCATAATCTTGCAGAATTGTAATATTGGGGCATTCCTTTTAAATACTACTCTTTATCCCATACATTTGGGTGCTTTTTAGTTTTAGCAGTTCTAGTATAGATTTTATGTTTTCACGATAAGTGAGATCTGTATAATTTTTGTGCTCGGATTTTATGATGTGATACATGTCATGTAGATTTTTTACATTTTATAAGGGAAATGTAAGCCATGTGGAAAAACTTAGCCATGATATCAGCTGTTGTGGGTGGTTGCTAGGGCATTTCTACCATGAAGTCATTTAAAGGGGTGGTAAACCACGATTTCATTATTCTAACTTTAGCTAGCGTGTAATGTTGCTGCTTGAGCATAAACAACATCTGCAAAGTTACAACGTTCAAAGTTTAAAGCAAAGGGAGATATTTGCTTTTAAAGAAATCAGTTTCTAAGGACTACAGTAAACGGCCGCTAGGCGACTACACACATTCCTCCAGGGTTGGTGACATCAACAGGCTCAATATTTACATAAACCCCTCCTCCGAGAATATTAAATAAGGGGGGGTGAGGCCATTTTGTATCGCGGCGCTGTTGTGGTATAGTTAGGCTGGAGTGTTGTTGCAGCGATGCCAAGGAAACGCTGTTATTTTCATCCGGATTGCAGGTCTGGGGTACTTGCTCTGTTCAGCCTTCCTTGGGACGGGGGTGCGTTGCAGAGCGTTTAACACACAGCATGTTATATGCACGTGTGTTTGAGTCAGCGGGGAATCAGGCGCGCGCAGGGCTCCCTGCAGCACATCTCACGGAGGGAAACATCCACCGTCTTCGCGATTTCAATGCCGGATTTGCACAACGTCAGCTGCGTGAAAAAAACACTGCCGGTGCGTGGATGCACGACGCGCGCTGCACATTTCACGGAGGACAACACAATCTTCCACAAACTTCGCGAGTTCAATACAGGATATGCACAACGGCTTGTCCTGAAAGCTGGATTTACAAACAGAAGCTGTTCACGGGCCACAACCTGTAAGTCTGATTTATTTTTCATCGATGTGTTTTCCTGTAATAGGTTGTAGCAAGGAAGTAAACAGATGACAACGCTGTTCTGCAAACCAGTCTGTTAAATGCTCATTCATACTTAACGTTATCCGACGAACACCTAACGTTACAAACACTAACGTTAAAATCTCAACAGCGAACCTGACATTAGTGTAAATTATTCTTTGATTAGAGCTTTTATGTATATTTATCTACAGGCATGCTAAACATGGTTCTGTGTGTGATTTGGCTAACTTACTAGTTAAAGCCAGTGCTTAGTGTTCGTTTTGGGTTAGTTCTTGCGACAGATATTTGGCTATAATCGTTCTAAAAATACAAAAGTTAAAGTGCCATTCAGTAGCGATTATAGATCCGCAGTCTTTACTCTTGAGGACTGAACAGGTTCTGCTCGATCATCTTCACTCAAATGTTCTGGGTCTGATTCGGGCTCATATGGTTTTATTGACGCAGTTGTTTTTTAAACTGACCAAAGCAGAAAGCACAGCCTCCGGTAAAGGTAAGGGGCGTGGCGTTTCCGTCAAACGTGCACTAGGCGGTTAGCGAATCACAACACACTGGGCCAGCTAACCAATCTGAGCCCACTGCGTATTTTTGAGGGACTGGCTTCATACAACCCGGAAAGCATCAGACCGTTTTACAAGGAGGGACAGAGCAGTGTAGAATAAAGGTCAAATATATGAAAAATAAGGCAATTTTTTTTAAACGAAGCATGAACACATGTTACAGTGCACCCCACAAACACAGTCAAGCCTTCAAAAGAATGTGTTTTACCACCCCTTTAAGATTAAAATACAAGATTAATTATATTTTCTAGTCAAAGAATGCTTTGAAAAGTAATAGCATATCTCTCTATTTTATAAGTTACTTGTAATTTACTATTTTTACTGTAGTTGTACTACAAGTATCTGGGTAACAGTTTCAAAGCAGCTTCCCCAGGACTGAATTTCATTGCATTCTCCTCAAACGGACAGACATTTGGATTTCATGTAACGCTCCAAGTCCTTCAGGGTTTCCTTTGGGGTGTCTGTTTGGTACAGGCACCTTCCTCAAGCCCTTCTGTCTCGTCCAGATAACTGCGATCACACACCGCCTGCTTACTAACTAGCAATCAATCCCAAAACGTCCGTTGGACAGCACAAAGAACGGCAGGTGTTTTTTACATTCTGACCGAGGAAAAAGCAGCTTATGCGAGCAAACATTCAGCCCCCATAAACACAACTAAACACTCTCTGCAAGTGCTTGAACAGCACAAAAGCACACAAACACAAGTGAGCGCAAAAGCACATGCATGTAGGCTTAAAGTTATCCGTCACGGCTTGCCGTAATAATGGGATTTCCCTGCTGACCTAGAATCCTCTTCCTGGCGAGCAGAAGCGGAGATCCCAACACCCCGCCAGCACACACTCATCTCGGGATATGTGCTGTCGGTTTTTGCCCTCCCTTTCTCTGGCAAAGATCACACACGCACATGTTCAGCATGTTGGCACGCCGATCTCATGAATAATTTGAATGATTAATTTCTGCTTGCGGAAAGCAAGCGATGCTTGAAGGAGTTGTAAGAGGATCAAAGGGAATATTGATTATCCACTCCAGATTTTTTGTATCAGACATTATCTCCTCAGAGTCTAATTTGGTGTTGTATCATTTAAAAGACCACAGAAAGGGTATGAGTGATCATTAGCATAAACACTGTTTTCAAATTTATAAAAATTACAGGCCAAGAAAATGACTTGCATTAAACTGTAAAAGTCAACATGAAATCAAAAGTTGACCCCATTTTATTCTGGTGCTCTTCGGTCATTTTGGACCAAAAAGCATATTTTTTTTTGTTACTGTATCGTAATAGTATGAAACTTGATAAATGTTTTGGCACTTGCTATGTGGGGGAAAGAAATCATGAAAAGGTTAAATGGTCCAGAAATAAAATAGTCCAAAATGACAGCATTGGTCCTCAAATTTGGAACACAACTTTTTTAGATGTATGGCTTTGATTTTCTGACGGTTTTAGAGTAAAACTTGTTTTGGAAAATATAAAATACTATTGAAAATTGTATTTCTGAAAAACTTTTTTTAATTTCGCTTTTTTAAAAACTGTTTTCCCTTCAGCATTAATCTGCCTATAGGGGTGTGTTTCCCATACAACGACGTAACTTGCTGCTTAACTACCATAGTACGTTAGCCTGGCTCCGCCCTCCTATGTACTTCCGCTTAATTTTCATTTTCGTTTTGAGTACTCCGTCTGGGATTGCGGTATATTCTCTGGTTTTTAACCGGTCCAATCAGCGAACAGAGGGAGTGGCTGAGAACAATGACATTGATGTTGTGCGCTAGTTTGAGATGACATACGTCATGACCGAACGTTAGCGATTGGTTATGGCAGATCTAGAGTGGCTCTGGGCAGATCCTATAGTTTTAAACTTCAACAGAGTACCCGCCTTCAAGGAAGTTAAGACTTGTCAATGGAGAGTGGCCAGACTCTCTGTACAAATGAAATTGTACTAGGACCAGGCTAATAGTACGTTGCATCGTTGAAGAAATCAACTAGCCAGTCACGACTGTTTCCAGAAACCGAATGGTCAACAATGGTGACATGCTTCATGCCGCAATGCATGCTGGGAGCCATGGATGAGTTTGGCATGATGCACCCAGAATGCATTGTTCAATTGTTGCAACTTGTATGCTTGTTAACTTGCTATTACAAATTGAATTAATACTAGGTTGGTCCAACAATTGTGGAACCAACTTCTTTTCAGTGGTTAAGCCAACTTTTTTTGCATTTAATTGTCCAGTTAACTAAAACATAATCATTAGCCTAAATTTTTGTGAGTTGGATTTTTCCAGTGTTTTAATAAATTATTTTGAGATCGAAGGAGTTAAGCTTTTTTTTGAGAAAAGAACAAAGAACGGCACTGAAGTCATTTTTAAAAAAGGAAAATGTGTTCAGAGTTTTGCCGACCAGATACGGCAAAACTTTAATCTCAACTAGCTCCGCTTCACCTTCTCCGTTGCTCTGGTTGGTTGTAGCGCTATCCTATTGCGTGCAGGAATTTGAAAGACAATCCCGCCCCTCAGATTGAGCCCTGCCAATGGTGTGTTCCCAGACCCAACATCTTGATGTGGGTCTGGCTTGTCAGGCTAGCTTTAAAGGTCCCGTTCTTCGTGTTTTTTTTGAAGCTTTGATTGTGTTTACAGTGTGCAATATAACATGTGTTCATGTTTCGCGTGTAAAAAAAACACAGTATTTTTCACACAATTTACTTATCTGTATACCGCTGTTCTCACCATCCTAAAAACGGCTGGTGATTTCCTTGTGCTATGAAGTCCCTCCTTCAGAAATACGTAACGAGTTCTGACTGTGCAAGCGGTTCCTGTGCTGTGATTCGACCACAGCTTAGCGCACGTGAAAGCGGTTCCTGTGTTGTAATTTGACAGCAGCTTAGCGCACGTTGGAAAGGTCACGCCTCTTAACGGGGAGATGCGTTCAATAATCTCTACAGCGTCCCTGGGAAAGCCAAACAAAGGTGATTTGACTCCTGGATGAAAATAACAGCGTCTCGATGACTTGGCGATAAACACACTCAACGCAACAGTTCCTTTTCTCCACGCGACCGTCCGCTTCTCCACGTGGGACAGCAACAAGACCGCGCCCCCTTTTCGCGTTTCTTTGTGGGCGGAGGTTAGTCTGTTCTACTGCTCTACTGACGTAATTAAAGAAGGAAGTACCAGGATGTAGTCCAAGCCAGCCGTTCGCTGTAGGCTTTGAAAGGGAACTTCTGTTAAATAAAATATCTCGCTTGGCATTGAACTTTGAGCTTTATAATTTTACAGGTATTATTTATGCTCTAACAGCAACATTACACACTAACTAAAGTTTGAACAATGGAATCGCGAAGAAGGGGACCTTTAAGTCTCTTGACAAACTAAAAGACATAAATGACATTTGTATGTGTTCGAAATAAAGATATAGTTTGTACTAAATGTCAGCTTGCTTATTTTGCTCAAGATAAGGATTTATTAAGTCCACATGTCAAGAGCGGTTGTTCCAACCACACAAGTTTGCGATGCTGTTTGCGAATGTTCGTTGGAACTATGGTTTCGGGAAACACCGACTGGTTGAACTATGTTGATAACGACGGAACTTGCGACCACGGTTTGCTAACTTTTGGGAAACGCACCCCAGGTATCTTCTTTGAAAAGAGACCAGACTTAAGTCTGCGCTCCAAGGCATTCAAAATGTTTGACAGTTTATTTAATTTTCAGGTCTGTGCTTAAAAAGTGAATAAATGGATAATAACTACAAACTATCAGACATTTATCTTATTTTTAGCCATATAGAAAAAACTATATTGGCAGCAAGTTGCATATTTTTGCATAGTTTGAGCCAATGAATAAAAGTTAAAAGAATAAACTTTTTTTCCTCCTCCTCGGGTATGAGCTCCATATTCTCCTATATCATACTCTATGAGCCATAAAAGCCTGATGTTTCAAATATGATACTTAACAAAAAACACATGCAGACTTAAAAAAAACAAAAAAACGATTTTATCTAAAGGTTCATATGTTAGACTTCACTGTAGACGTATTATGTTGACAGAGTAACTATTACATGGATATACCTGAAAAGGAAGATTTTCAGTTCAATTAATTAAATTTTTTTCACAAAAATGTTTTTTTTTCACAACATATGATTCCAAAGCAGTGGCCTACAAACTCATTAAAATTAAACCGTAATACTTCCATAGTCATTAAATTTGTTCAGAAACATGTTCAGTTAACATCTTTCATTATTTTATAGGTTTGACAATGGTTATTCATAATTTTTTTTTTACTGTGGGAGGGTGCAGATGTAGCACTTCATTATTTTTTGTGATGTTTATGTTATTCACTCTCAGAAAAAATGTGTACAAATTGTACCTTTAGGGGTACAACAGCTTGTCACTGGGGCAGTACCCTTAAAAGGACATCTTTGTACCTTTTTCCCCCTTAAAGGGATAGCAGCCCAAAATTTGAAGCCCATAATGGGTGGATGCACTTTTTTGGTCTTAAATTTTGGGCTGCCATTCAATAAAACTCTGATTGTATTCGCCTGAAAGAAGAATGTCATATACACCTAGGATTGTTTGAGGGTGAGTAAATCATGGGGTAATTTTCATTTTTGGGTGAACTGACCATTTAAAAGGTGCATATTAGTACCTTTAGAGTAGCAATATGTAGAGAACCTTTTAGGTGTAAAAAAGGTAAAAATGTGTCATTTTAAGGGTACTGCCCTAGTGACAAGCTGTTGTACCCATAAAGGTCAAAATTTAGCAAATTTTTTCTTAGAGTGTTCCAATATTTCATCAAAGTATTCTCATACGCATTCAAAAAGGCGTAAACTGTGAATATCCAGACACCCTACAACCACCTCTGCTTGCAAAGTTTACTTAGACATAACCACAGTGCATTCATTGTTGACATGTAACGGCAACTACTCCATGCACATTTATGTGCAGTTCCTTTTCCATGATTTGTCACAGTTTCCCCATTCATAATGGGAGCTGACGGAAAGAGGTCATGGAGTCACCTCGGTAACATGTCAGCCGGAATAATGGATGCAGTTCTTTTAGGTCAAGTGTCATATAGATCCAGCTAAAGCTGTGACCCAGGTGCAGGAATGCTGTTTACACCCAATAATTTTATTGGATTAAATGACTCGTTTTAAATAGTTCATAATGACTCTTTTGTAATCCAGCTGGGCCAGAATATTGTCCTTTCCCTGTTGCAGACGCTGCCAGACTTTAATGAGGTTACTGCAACGTTAGTTAGCAACATATGATGAGATTACACGCCTGCAGAAGCATAACTGATCTATATCACGTGTCATAGAAATGATACGATGGTTCATTTAGCACTTCATTCAACATTTATCAACTGGGAAAACTAGCAGTTTGCATGCTTGTTTGTTGCTACTTAGTGTTGTCTTACAGTTGTATGCATGTACGTTTCTATTTATTTGTTTAATTCATTCAGTATATTAACTTGAGTCCTACATTAGATATTTACCCATAAAGTAAAACACATTTCGAGAACAGACTCCGGCCTTGTTGACTTGATTTGCCATTTTGTATTTTCAAATATAACTACAAGATGCATCACATAATTAAAGGGTTAATTAACCCCAACAATTCTGTCATAATTTGCGACATAATTCATGTCGTTCCAAACCTATTAGACTTGTGTTCATCTTCAGAAACACAAATTACGATATTTTTTATGAAATCTGAGATTTCTATCCCTCCATTGATCCACACAACTATCTCTCAGATTTCATAAAAAATATCTTCATTTCTGTTCTGAAGTTAAACTAAAGTCTAATGGGTTTGGAACGACATGAGGGAGAGTAAATTATGACAGAACTTTCATTTTTGGGTGAACTAACCCTTTAAAATAATCATTTAATTTCACGCCCCCATTCTTAACCCTTAAACAGGCGCGACTGGAAAATGATCAGCAAAAAATAATTTCATGTCACTTCTTATTTCATATCCAAAGGATTTTTTTTAAATGTTTGATGTAGTTGATTTTATGGGTTGTAACTCCCAGTTCACATTGCCTGTTTAGGTTATAAAAAAATTATTATCCACAGTATTGACAATGAATGGTGTTTCAAGGTAAACTGGGCTCACTGTACTGGTCATTGGATTATTGTGAATTCCAGGGTGACAGGTGAGGGGTCGGTTGTGGGTGGTGGGAGGTCCAGTAGAAATCTCGTGAACTTTTATATATCAAAGGCTCAAGGGATAGCACAAATAGCACAATTCTCATCTCCATCACCTTCTCTCTTTCTTCTCTCAGTCACCTCATCCTTCCTGATCTGCATATTTCCCTTCCCAAAGCTGAGCTTTGGTTGATGCAGTCTTTGCAAACAGATTTTGCAAACTGATTTGTGAACTTCTATCGTATCACAGCCAATATAGCTACATATCTCATCTTGCACTTTATGGCCTGTCTCTGAAGCGTTGCGCTGGAATTTGCGCTCAGCAGCTGTGAATATAAAGACTGCAGAACTTTTTATGTGTTCGGTTGACTATTTTATTTTGATAATGAACAGGCTGGCAATGTCAAATTGGCAGAGCTAGAAGTTCGAAACTGACATATTATGCCCGCGAGAGGCGCCCGTCGCAATCACTTGGATTTTCCCCTCAGCAGTGGAAACAACTTAATACTCTGTTATTTCTGGTCATACAGAAGAGTACATCATTCAAACCGGTAGTGTCTATTTTTATTTGTGTACTTTAAAAATGACTACAAATGACCGGAAATGCAGAAATACCCGTACGTTTTATTTGTTACTCTTTGGTAGATTACACATTTAGAATTTCTATTGTACTGTTACTAGTACTAATAAAACTGATCTCTGGGGGCCCCAAAAGTGTGTGGGCCCTTAGAATCATCCTAACCCCCCCTCCCCCCTTAGCAATGCCCCTGGCGGTGACTGCACATACTCCTCAAAACATTATATTCATCTGCGCTGAGGAGCCGTGCCGATGCACAACCCACGTAAAGATGATAATTCTGCAAATAACTACAATTTCAGGTTTCAAACAGAGATGGCAACAAAGAGGCAAAATGTATGGACTGCAGCTTTAAGAAACAGTCATGAAAGTGTACTGTCTTTAAGTATACTTAATTAAACTTGTATTTCATTAATATTATATTATCTGCAAGTCCAGTTTCTTTTATTTACTTTTAAGATTTGAACTACACTACAAGTGCACATTCAATACAATTAAGCACGCTTTTACACAAGGGGTAAGGTCATTTTACACTCACCTAAAGGATTATTAGGAACAACATACTAATACTGTGTTTGACCCCCTTTCGCCTTCAGAACTGCATTAATTCTACGTGGCATTGATTCAACAAGGTGCTGAAAGCATTCTTTAGAAATGTTGGCCCAGATAGGATAGCATCTTGCAGTTGATGGAGATTTGTGGGATGCACATCCAGGGCACGAAGCTCCAGTATCACCACATCCCAAAGATGCACTATTGGGTTGAGATCTGGTGACTGTGGGGGCCATTTTAGTCCAGTGAACTCATTGTCATGTTCAAGAAACCAATTTGAAATGATTCAAGCTTTGTGACATGGTGCATTATCCTGCTGGAAGTAGCCATCAGAGGATGGGTACATGGTGGTCATAAAGGGATGGACATGGTCAGAAACAATGCTCAGGTAGGCCGTGGCATTTAAACGATGCCCAATTGGCACTAAGGGGCCTAAAGTGCGCCAAGAAAACATCCCCCACACCATTACACCACCACCACCAGCCTGCACAGTGGTAACAAGGCATGATGGATCCATGTTCTCATTCTGTTTACGCCAAATTCTGACTTGAATCAGTCGGCCCATTCTCCTCTGACCTCTGGCATCAACAAGGCATTTTCGCCCACAGGACTGCCGCATACTGGATGTTTTTCCCTTTTCACACCATTCTTTGTAAACCCTAGAAATGGTTGTGCGTGAAAATCCCAGATTGTGAAATACTCAGACCGGCCCGTCTGGCACCAACAACCATGCCACGCTCAAAATTGCTTAAATCACCTTTCTTTCCCATTCTGACATTCAGTGTGGAGTTCAGGAGACTGTCTTGACCAGGACCACACCCCTAAATGCATTGAAGCAACTGCCATGTGATTGGTTGATTAGATAATTGCATTAATGAGAAATTGAACAGGTGTTCCTAATAATCCTTTAGGTGAGTGTATATCAACTTGAATATCTTTAAGAATTTTACTTTGGGTGAACCATGCATGCATAACCAACTGTTGCTCATGCTGTTTTGTGCACTTTATGGTTTTCCTGTTGCAAACCAGCATTCAGTTTCATTGTTGCAGCAGCGTATTAAAAATGGTAGAAGTCAACACATGTAGGGGGGAGCGTGCAGCGCTACTATACAGAATCTAGGAGTGACTTCATTTTCTTTTTTTAGTGCAACCTCCAAACCTCTTTTTAACCCTCTGGGTGCTGTGTCAGCATCAGCCATGGCTAAAGCAGGATTCTGTCAGAGGGGGGGAACAAGGAAGAACGAAATCTTCCTGACTTTGTTGGGAAGCTCTTTGTTGGGGTTGCTAGGAGACTGGAGCTATGTGGCCGAACACTGCAGCAAGAACAGGATGGGGAGGGTGGAGAATAGATATGGGACAGGCCGAAGGACAGAAGAGTAAAAAGAATGAAAAGATGGGGGAAGGCTTGAAAGATGAGACTCCATTGAGTCAAACTCCTTATTTATTAATTTGTTTTTGCATCTTCACACTAAGGAAAGTCCTTTTAATGGCTCTTAAATGTCTTTGCTGCCAGTGACTGGACATGAATGTGTCCTCCTCTCTGCCATTATGCTCAAAGCATTAGGCTTCTGATAGGCCTTAGAAATGTCTTGTGTGCTTAACTGTATTGAATGTACACTTGCAGTGGACTTTAAATCTTAAAACTATACTGTATGGACTTGTATAATATTAATGAAATAAAAAGGCATTAAAGTGTA
Source organism: Gobio gobio (assembly GCF_949357685.1). Classification (NCBI taxonomy): domain Eukaryota; kingdom Metazoa; phylum Chordata; class Actinopteri; order Cypriniformes; family Gobionidae; genus Gobio; species Gobio gobio. Next base: position 11,853,902 of record NC_137107.1, on the reverse strand, counting down.
CTTAAATATAGTACACAGTCATGACTGTTTCTAATCACACTTAAGTGCACTTTAGAAATGTGCATTTTAAATCGTTCTGTTTAAATTTCCTTTTGTCGTACTTTAAAGCAGTACACTTATTTTGATGTGCTGACTAACTAACTCATGATTATAATTTCCGATAGTACATTTAACGTTTATTTACACTCACTGGCCACTTTATTAGGTACACCTTGCTAGTACCGGGTCGGACCCTGCTTTCCCATTCAGAACTGCTTTAATTCTTCATGGCATAGATTCAACAAGGTGCTAGAAACATTCTTCAAAGACTTTAGTCCATATTGACATGATCGCATCACGCAGTTGCTGCAGATTTGTTGGCTGCTCATACATGATGCAAATCTCCCATTCCAGCACAACCCAAAGGTGCTCTATTGGATTGAGATCTGGTGAAATGTGGAGGCCATTTGAGTACACAAAAATTACGTTTTTCAAAGCAAAAACGCACTCTGTGGTCATGAGCCCTTTGAATTTACAGTGACATAACTGCCAGATTCAAACTGTGCTTTCACGCTATATGGCTGGAGACAGACACACTCAGCGCTTGTCATATATCACAACTATTCAGTGTTTCCCCTAGGATTTTTTTCAGGTTATGGTAGACCTCCCGAAACTACTAGTGTCGCGTAGCGGAAGTGTTACGGATACGTGGTGTTTTCATAGACAATAAATAGATAAATTTGGTAAATAAATATAAACAACATTTATTCATACATAACACAACTATTTACAACACAAAAGAGGTTGGCTTTGCTTGAGTTGTTTCTCTGGATTTTGTTGCTTTTAAGGAAAAAAGAAAACCTATTTTTTGCCTGTTTAGGTTCGTCACATTTCTCCATTCCTCTTCGACATGCTTACCACTAAACTTACTACATGGAGCTCGCAAATCCGTTTTTGTTTTTTGGAATATATTTCAGGGCTCAATGCAATGGATTTTTTTCAGGGGTTCACATTTTTACTTGCCCTGCCAGAATTTTCACTGGCCCCACCACAAAAAACTGATAAATAAAATAAAATAGGCCTAGTATTGTTTTTGAGCCAAACAACTATTATCCTAACTATTTTTTTTTTATATTGTTAAAGACAGTCAGTAATAAAATAAGAACAAATAATCAAATTACGAGCAAAAGCACAAATATATACAGCAGACCAAACATATACAAATGAAATAAACAGTTATTTTCATGTAGGTCTAAAGTAGATTGTCAGGTACAAAAATAGTAATGAAATGTAAAATATCACTGCATAAAATTATGTCACTGCATATGAATATAGATTAACCCTTATTAAAAGTTAATCAGTCAAGAGCAGTGAGTGATTTTTTTTGTTTGTCTTTTTGTTATCTCTATATTTATATAGCCAATGACAAGATTTTCCGACTTTCCATGTTTTCACTGTTATACGGTAGGGGGGCACTATTGCGCATCTCCTGGATGAGTACAGAATCTCCCGATCAAAACACAGCCGAAGAAGCAGCAACGTGCGATATCATATGTAAGCAAATGCATATGTAAAATAACGCGATCATCAACATTAAACAGCATATAAATCAAAACTGCCTAATGTTATTGATTGAAATGTCAACCCAGGACGAGTTATAGGACTGTGAAGCTTTGGGGTGTTGATGGACTCGATCTACTCGATCTGTGTTTTGATCATCGTTCAGACGTAGTCTTTTACAAAAACGTGATTTTCTCAGCTTTGTGCTCAAAATGTTGCTTTTTCATGAAACTTGCAACATTCAAGTGTTGATTAAAAAAAGAATGAATGAAGCTAGAATAAAACAGAGGGTCTGTTCTTTCGTTTGATATATTGCATGTTTAGATATTCATACAAGATTTTCTGTGGGTCATGAAATGTGTGAAAATGACCATAAATGCTGGCGGTGACTGGCAAATTTCATGTTTACGTTAACGACATAACCGACTATGTTTACAATGATACTCAACAAAACTGGCATTTTGAAATAATTTTGTGTAAAAATGTGCGTGGTGTGAGACGCGTGGCCATGCTTATGTGTGTTGTTGCTGCGCTTAGCGAGTAGCAAACTGAGAGACACCTTCTCGTCTATGTGCGCTTGAATATTAAATTGGCAAGGCTTAATGTGCAAATGATCAACTAGGCGGGCCGCCCCCCTAAAACAATGGTAGGGGAAACACTGCAACTATTCAGTGTTTTCAACCACATCATGTTTATTTTAGGTTTCAGACATTTAAATACACATATTGAAACAAAAGTGGCATTTAAGGGAAATAAAACTGAATAACTTTTGAACTAATACTTTGTTGAGGCTCCCTTTGATTTTATTACAGCTCTCAGTCTGTTCGGATAGGAGTCTATCAGCTTGGTGCATCTTAACTTGGGAATATTTTCCTACAAAAACGTTCCAGATCTGTTAAACTGCAAAGGGCATCCACCACATGGTTCACCATGGGTATGTTGTTCTTTTGCTGATGGTCTGTGTTGTTTTTGCACCAATTACCCTTTACAATTTTGGAGAAAAAATTCAGTCTTGGTCTCATCAGACCATAACACCATTTTCAACATGGTTTAAGGAGACCTGGATATATGTTTTTGCAAAGTTTAGCCAGGCTTGGATGTTCCTTTCAGAAAAGGCTTGTGTCTTGCCACCCTGCCCAACAGCCCAGACAGATGGAGAATATGGGAAACAGAAGGGAGCAACCACCCCTCACCCCTCTCTTCTGTTATAGATATTTCCAGCCCAAATGCTTTTTTTGTTGGGAAAACAACCCACAAATATCTTACTTTTACTTTTCTCTGCATATTAATAAACAAACAAACACTTCAGGTTTAGGTGTAAAGTGAATGACAGTCATGTTAATGATATTTTAAACTGTCCAATGTTGTTGTACCATTTGCTTTCGTTTTGCCATGCACACACAAACACACCTGCTCACTGCTTTTCATGCTGACACTTGCTGGTTGAATGAATGCAGCTTTAGCTGAGACAAAGGGTGTGTATCCAGCACATGTTGGACTGCTCTCTTTTGTACGCCACCAACGGATCCATGTCACGAGATCCCTCCTGTTTACCTATCCAGCACAACATGTGATGTTGTCTGTGTCCTCACTTATCACACTTTGAATACACAAAGCAGCTACATCTGTTTCATATATTGTTTTGTTTTGCATCTTCATACTCATACAAAGAGCACACTTGCCAAATTTGGCTTTACACATTCTCTTTATCATACTCATTTTTCCCATAAGTCCACTATGTTGAGACTGTTTTGTTTACTACTCCTTTAAGACCAATATATACATATACATATATATATATATATATATATATATATATATATATATATATATATATATATATATATATATATATATATATATATATATATATATATATATATATATATATATATATATATATATATATATATATATATATATATATATATATATATATATATATATATATATATATATATATATATATATATATATATATATATATATATATGATCGCTGTTATGAAGCCAGTGATGAACTGCACCACATTGTCAATGTGGTGCAGTTCATCACTGGCTGAATTCTGAATAGCACTTGATTTATTATTAATGTGCACAGACTTTTGTTAATGTTCATGGTTCTGATGTCATAAAATTAAGATATTTGCAACTTGGTTCTAATAAATGTTCATTTTGGATGTTTGGATGATTATTTTGGATGAGCTTGGAGTAACCGAACGTTACATAGACAATCAAGTTCTTTTATTCAAAAGAGCAAGAAAATCCTGTTTTTCGTGCTATGCCGACGTTAGTTTTTTATCTTTGTTCATTGTTTTCTCCATGCTTTTCATTCTTGTCGCCTCACAATTCTTTAAGCGACCAATTGACTATGTTTATACAAGTAAAAGTAATTAACAGGATATTGAGAGGTATATAGAGAGTGTTGGGGTTACAACCTTTTTCATTGTGTGGTGATGCCTGATGTTTATTTATTTTTTGTTTCTGTGTTGATTTACCTTTTGGCCTTCAGGAAGCAGCTGCTATACGTCCTTTTTAACTAATGTACTGCCTGCATGCAATCCAGTGGGCCCATGTTTGGGTCTTAACATTTTCAGCCATATTGATATCTTTACTGTGAAATGAGGAAGTGTTACTTATTGAACAGTAACGAGGTGGCAATAAATGCAAACTTTGTCATTTTTAGGATTTGTTTGTTTTTTTTCCCTCTGGCAGCTTAATATGCAGAGAGAAGTATGGCACTCATTGGCTGATTCCCTAAACGTGTAAACTCTGGCGCTCTGTTTGTTTGAGCATCCCAAATAGCTTGACACAGCAAAATTGTCTTGACCAGTGGCATGAGTTTGGAGCAGGGTTATCAGGGGAGTGTTCAAGAAATCAATGACGCAGTGGTATTATAGAAGGGCCAAGGCAAAGTAATGGACCCCCAAGACCTTGGTGGCTGAGGAGAGCTGGTAGAGCGGGAGAATGAGGAGGAGCCAGGGAACCAGGGAGTTCACATGGCTGGCAGAACCAGTGGAGAAAGAAGGCCTAATGAACTGGACAAAATCAGAGAGTCTAACAAGCCGGACAGGACCGGCAGAGGAGGAGGAATTTTAGGGGTTGTTTTCAGGGTAGGAACTAACTCCTGGGAGGACAGGTCAATGAGCGCTGGCTGAAGGCCCATGACGGGTGTGGGCACTCAGGGTCTTGAATTCTTCTCCTCACCTACTGTAAAAGGGGATTCCCATTGAAGGAGTACTCACTCACAAAAGATCCCTTGAGGACTATTCTTGAGCAGTCATGCCTTTGTGGGTGGTTTGGGTCCAGCACAAAAAAATAAACACACAGAGGCAATCACCAGGGTAGTAATCGATGTCACACATGTGGTCCTTGAGGGAATAATCTTCCTGGGTGAGCAGGAGGATTTGTGCCACTGCTTGATCCATTTTGGTTGGTTATTCCGTCACGTGTAGGCAGGAACCCTTGAAGTGAGGATCTAATTGAAAAGAATGAAAAAGTCTTTAAAAGTGGACTTGAATTGAGAAATTTAGTAAAAAAACAAAGCGTTTTAGTATCAAAGCGTAGCGTTTTAACAAAGATCAAGATCACATCAGTAAGACACTGTTCGTTTGTTCATGTTACGGCAGATTCGATTCCAGACACAGTTCATCACAGGCTTTTCAGAGATACTGAAAATAAAAGATCTGTAACGTAAAAGGTCCACTGGAAGGAAGTTGAAGTGATGAACCCAAGTGCAGTTTATTTACAGGTATGAACAGATACAAAACAAACTAAGACTTGACTTAGTTGAGTTACAGGGAACAATACTCGTCAAGGACCATGGCAAACATGAGGGTATAAATACACAAAGACTAATGACTAAACAAGACACACCTGTGAACAATTAAGACAATGAACCAATTACAGAACTGAACTAAGAACACATGACTAAATCAACGAATAGGCTTGTTCGACTTCATACAGTGACGCGCAGACCGATTGGCGGCTGAGTTGAAGCAGTGCATGGTGGTTAGAAATTTTGTTCGACTTGAGGCAGCGCCGACGCCACGTGACAGTGACGTATGTCAACAAAGCACCGCGAGAGCGATTCGAGAGCAGTTGGCTAATACAGCCGGTGCAGTTTCTCTAGAGCGGCTGCACGGACTCTGATGACAACACAGCTGTTCCACGATTGGCCAGATTCACCGCTTGATAGCGATCACGTGTGTTTCGTGTTTATTCTAAAACCTTCAGTTCCACTAATGCTCACAAATCTGTTTTTTATTACAGTAAAACCTCCTTTCATGTAGTCACGATGTTATATTGTCATGTTTATCAAAATAAAACTGATAAAAAACGTAGACCCCACTTCATTGATAGTGTAGGCTTATATGTAGAACTTTATTCTTGTACAAACACACGCTGTATTAAACAGTGCATAAAGTATTACATGACAATAATGTCTCTGAAACATCTGTGTATTGCCAAATATTGTATTTATTTCACTTCAGCTGTGATAAAGTATGCAAACACAGTGCGAGCGTCACTGCGGGAAGCAGAAAGTGTCCGACGTCACGTCTCCATTGCAGCTCCTCCCGCCTGCACGCGGCTACTCTCGGCGATCAGCGAAAACTCAAACAGAAAACATGAACATGAAACAAAACCCAAACACACCATGACAAGATCATGCAGTGCCGATACTGGATTCGACAATAATGCTGTCACATGTCTGTCCTGTCTTGTGAAGCACATGTGGTGTGTTGTTGTTTTGGGCTGTGCTCGTGTCTTTGTCTGATCCCTCCCCCTTGTTATCTGATTAGTGTTTGATTTCTTCCACCTGTTCCCTCCTGATTTCTTCCCCTTTATATAGTTCCCATGTGCTCATAGTCTTTGTGGTTACGTTGTAATGTCTACGTCCTCCGTTCCCTGTGATTCCCTGGTATGTTCAGTTTTCTGTTATGTTATGTCCCCCCCCCCCCCCCCCCCCTCGTGGGTTTTGTTTTGAGTTTATGTTTTATTTTATAATAAATTTCTATTCTCCTGCACTTGAGTCCTCGCACCAGTTTTCCTTTGTGTTAAACGTGACAGAACGTAACCACCATGCAGAGGACTCAGCAGGAAACGGTCCCACCACGTATGAACATTTTGGAGTGCTTTGCGTGGTGGGCTCGTCTCACTGAGGAGGCCAATAGGCTCCCTGTTCCGGTGGATCGTGTTCCGGTAGCCCCAGTTCCGGTGGATCCGAGGCCAGTGGTACGTAAACGGAGGAGGAGGAGAAAGGTTCCCTCCATGCCAGGTTGGGTGGTCCCTGTTCCGGTGGTCCGTATTCCGGTGGACCGTGTTCCGGTGATCCCTGTTCCGGTGGTCCGTGTTCCGGTGGTCCCTGAACCGGTGGTGCCAGTTCCCGAGCCGGTGGTGCCAGTTCCAGTGCCTGAGCCGGTGGTGCCAGTTCCAGTCCCTGTGCCGGTGGTCCCTGTGCCGGTGGTCCCTGTTCCGGTGGATCCTGTTCCGGTGGTCCCTATGCCGGTGGATCGTGTTCGGGTGGTCCCTATGCCGGGGGTCCCTGTGCCCGTGGTCTCTGTTCCGGTGGTCCCTGCTCCGGTGGTCCCTGCTCCGGTGGACCCTGCTCCGGTGGACCCTGCTCCGGTGGACCCTGCTCCGGTGGACCCTGCTCCGGTGGTCCCGAGTCCTGACACAGCCTGGAGGGCTGTGATGGGGTTCTTCATGGCGGCAGTCCTGCGTGCCTGGGAGGAGCACAGGGTTTCCCCTGGCGTGGTCCCAGTTCCGGTGGACCCTGCTCCGGTGGACCCTGCTCCGGTGGTCCCTGCTCCGGTGGTCCCTGCTCCGGTGGTCCCTGCTCCGGTGGTCCCTGCTCCGGTGGACCCTGCTCCGGTGGACCCTGCTCCGGTGGTCCCGAGTCCTGACACAGCCTGGAGGGCTGTGATGGGGTTCTTCATGGCGGCAGCCTGGGAGGAGCACAGGGTTTCCCCTGGCGTGGTCCCAGTTCCGGTGGACCCTGTTCCGGTGGACCCAGTGCCGGTGGACCCAGTGCCGGTGGACCCAGTGCCGGTGGACCCAGTGCCGGTGGTCCCTGCTCCGGTGGTCCCTGCTCCGGTGGTCCCTGCTCCGGTGGTCCCTGCTCCGGTGGTCCCTGCTCCGGTGGTCCCTGCTCCGGCGGACCCAGTTCCGGTGGTCCCTGCTCCGGTGGACCCAGTTCCGGCGGTCCCTGCTCCGGCGCACCCAGTTCCGGTGGACCCAAGGCCAGAGACCATCCCGGCGGTTCCTGCCGTGTCCGGGCCTCCCGAACTCTGCGGGCCGCCCTGGCCTGCCGAACTCTGCGGGCCGCCCTGGCCTCCCGAACTCTGCGGGCCGCCCTGGCCTCCCGAACTCTGCGGGCCGCCCTGGCCTCCCGAACTCTGCGGGCCGCCCTGGCCTCCCGAACTCTGCGGGCCGCCCTGGCCTCCCGAACTCTGCGGGCCGCCCCGGTCGCCTGAACTCTGCTGGCCACCCTGGCCGTCCCGGCCGCCTGAACTCTGCTGGCCGCCTGAACTCTGCAGGCCGCCTGAACTCTGCTGGTGTCCCCGGCCCCCCGGCCGCCTGAACTTTTTGTTTCCCCCTTCCCTCTCTGGTCTGTCTTCCCCTTCCCTCTCTGGTCTGTCCCTCCCGTCCCGCCCTGGTCTGTCCCTCCCGCACCGCCCTGGTCTGTCCCTCCCGCCCCGCCCTGGTTTGTCCTCCCGGTCCCTCCCTGTTCTGGTGGAGCGTCTGGTAGCCGCTCCTTAAGGAGGGGGCAATGTCACATGTCTGTCCTGTTTTGTGAAGCACATGTGGTGTGTTGTTGTTTTGGGCTGTGCTCGTGTCTTTGTCTGATCCCTCCCCCTTGTTATCTGATTAGTGTTTGATTTCTTCCACCTGTTCCCTCCTGATTTCTTCCCCTTTATATAGTTCCCATGTGCTCATAGTCTTTGTGGTTACGTTGTAATGTCTACGTCCTCCGTTCCCTGTGATTCCCTGGTATGTTCAGTTTTCTGTTATGTTATGTTTCCCCCCCCCCTCGTGGGTTTTGTTTTGAGTTTATGTTTTATTTTATAATAAATTTCTATTCTCCTGCACTTGAGTCCTCGCACCAGTTTTCCTTTGTGTTAAACGTGACAAATGCAGTGTGAGTAACAATGTTTTTAGCATGTGCCACTATTGCTCTGTCTGTCACAGATCATTTGATATGTCCTCGTTTTACATACACTACTGAAAATGATAAACTATAAATATAAGAATGACACTGCAACATACATTCATTCATACTCATTCCCAATGATTTCAATTGTATTCATCCCCATTCATCCTCATCTTCCCTTTGACTTTTAAGATTTGAAGTACACTACAAGTGCACATGTAATATACAATTAAACACATTTTTCAAAAGGAGACTTAGCTACCATTATGCTACCAACATATGATAGGATAACTCACAGTTCTGAATAATTTAAATTTGTATTTTTAGAAAATGCTATTCTATATATAACACCTTGGAAATGTCATGTCAACCACTATTTCACGAGTAGACATTATATTTGCAGAACATGCTAATTTTTTTTTTGATCATATGCATATTCTAATGACTTTGATTACTGTCATAATCTCTCCACTAAGTGCTCTGTGCTGATTACAGTTTCATTTTAATACCATTAATTATTTATGTGGCACCAGCCATTCAAAGGAATTATGCAAATGTAAATATTGTTATGTCAAGAACACATCATTTTGCACTTAAAGGTGCAGTGTGTAAATTTTAGCAGCACCTAGCGGTGAGATTGCGAATTACAACCACCCACCACTCACCCCTCCCTTTCGAAGCACATAGAGAAGCTACGGTGGCCGACACAAGACAAAGATGTCGTCGTCTGAGAAAGCAGCGAGTAGGGTTATAGGGCTACCGTAGAAACATGGTGGCGCAAAATGCTGACTTCGCTGTAAGAGGACCCGTGGTGTATGTAGATATAAATGACTCATTCTAATGTAATAAAAACATAATGGTTCATTATGTAAGGTCTTTATACACCACTAAAAACATAGTTATGTATATTATATTGCAAATCCTCCTAAATATTACACAGTGCACCTTTAACATGCAAAACAAATATTCAGCAAACCCTAAGGAAACGAATATACAACGTAGGGGAGGGTTATGGACCCACAACATTGACAACAGTTGTTAGGTGTGACATCTCTTACCAAAATAGTGTTGATTTGAGTCTATAGTGCGACAATGCCTTTAGTGAGTTTGTTGCAGTGAATGTTGAATGTGTATTTGCTGACATTGCAGGGATTAAGTATCCGGTTGTAACTCACTTCCTACCCTATTATTAATTTCCTTTTCCTGTGGCATACCACCGTCCTCCTCTCTGAAGGACATGTGCATCAGTGTCGGAAATCCACTTTCATGGTCCATCGGTACTCCATCAAAATCCACTTCCTGTATGCATGTTACTGCAGCAGAGAAAACACAAGCTTTATTTCATTGGTATTTAAATTCTCTGACAATTTCACTGGACTTTTTTTTATTTTTTTTTTCCTTGAGGGCTGCAATTGGAGGAAACGTATTCCAGCGGACGTTTCTGGAAGGTTAACAAGCCATTTCATGCTCATTGAGTTGCTAACACTGCTGTAACTGTACTTCAGCTGCAAGCGCCAGCAGCGTCAGTCAGCACAGCCACCGCACAAATCCCAGCTGGCTGCAGCTTTCATCTTATCTTGCTGACTAAACTAAATGAGCAGAAATTGTAGTGCTCTGAAATTGACCCAAAAACAACAAGAGTCAATTCCACAGAGGTCAATTAGAGGATGTAGTGAAACTGCAGGCCTTCATTCTTTGAGCAACTGCTCATCTGTCTCTGTTTACTCTGTTGTCGACAAAGGTGTTGATCTTAAAGGGTTAGTTCACCCAAAAATGAAAATAATGTAATTTATTACTCACCCTCATGCCGTCCTCATGCCGTTCTCGTAAGACCTCCATTCATCTTTGGAACACAAATTAAGATATTTTTGTTGAAATCCGATGGTTCAGTGAGGCTTGCATAGCCAGCAATGACATTTTTCCTTTCTCAAGATCCATTGATGTACTAAAAACATATTTAAATCAGTCCATTTGAGTACAGTGGTTCAATATTAATATTATAAAGTGACGAGAATATTAAAAAAACTAAATAACGACTTATATAATGATGGCTGATTTCAAAACACTGCTTCATGAAGCTTTGGAGCGCTATGAATCAGCGTGTTGAATCATGATTCGGATCGCGTGTCAAACTGCCAAACTGCTGAAATCACGTGACTTTAGCGCTCTGAACCGCTGATTCGATACGCTGATGTGACACTAGGCTATTTTACAATAAACACTTCATAATAGGGATGTGACGGTGAGGAAATTTCCCCACCGGTTAATTGATGTGTGACATCACCGGTAATACCGGTATCACCGGCGGAGGCTTTTAAATCACTAATTCTATCTAACCGAAAGTAACATGCACACGACCGCTCTGAACTGAAAACGTGCCAGTGCGCGCACACCGTGAATGACAGCTCGTCTGTAGATGCGCGCTCTGTGTGGCCATGGGTGCGTCTCAATCAGTTCCCTAGTTCAGTAGTCAGGGCACTGATCAAGCATTGATCAGTCTATGATTGAGATGCACGCCATGAATGAATAACAGTTCGTCCGTAAAGCTTTGTTTATACTCGACGCGCCCGCACGAGCGCGAGGGTGCGCGCGGCAAAAATAAATGCGCGCAGTCAGCGTAGCGCGGAGGCTCGCACTGCGGAGCCAGGCGAAAGTAAACAACGCGCGCTCTGTGCGGCCGTGCACATTTTACTTTCGGTTTTACATTAGCGCCAATTCGGCTGCGGGTTGCATGAATTGTGGGTTCATTAGCCTATTATTTTTAATGAAAAACACAACAACAAAATGACAAACTCCCTTAAGTAGGCGCTTTTACGTTTCGCTTTGAAACCAAATCTTCCGCGATGATCTCAGTCAGCTCCTCACTCTTACATCTGATGAATGACTCCTGCCGCTGCCGAGACTCACGGTCGGATCCTGCTTTATTAAGCAGATACGTTCAGTTTTTATTTGTATTGTCTGTTCTCTAACTGAACTAAATTATTTTATTACTATAAAAAAAATCAAAAAGACGGTGGGCGGTGCCACGGTGGGCAAGTGATGTAACCGGTGTTGAGTCTGGACACCGGTAACACCGGCAACACCGACTATCGTAGCAAGCCTACTTCATAATCTGTCCAAAACAGGCCAAATAAATCTTGTCTAAACAGTCTTGCGTCTATGATATTTTACGTTGCAGCAGGATTCATATTTAAACTGTCTTTTTTGCGTTTAATATTCACAGACACTAATAGAATAAATTTACCTCACAATCAGCGTCTGAATCCGTTGCTCTTTAGAAATAAACAGCTTTTCCAGTATTATTCCACAACACGTCTCAAAACGATGTAAAGCACATACACTCTCTTGATGTGTTTATTTGAGTTGATGTGGGCGTAGACTCTGCTCTCATGGATCGCGTCCGAATTTGAATCTCAAAAGAACGCACTCTCAGTGGGCGTGGTCGCATTAGCGGATAATGAAGAGGCTCGCAAATGACTGACATCTCTCTCTTTTCAAACAGATTACATAAAAAGAGAATATTTGATTTCGTTTTGATTTACATTTTTTAAAACCTGATATTTCAACGTTTATAAGTATTCACTAAATTACAATTATTTTTCTGAAGAGAATCAGATTAAACATCATTTACAGAGAGGCTGCAGATTGCGCATCATGTTTGTTTTCTTTATTTTGCAAAATGCACAAATTTTTTTTTTTTTATTGTGACTGTACACAAATAAAAGTAGAAACTTAACAGATTATAATGATGTATAACACTTGTCTGAATGATAGAGTTATTTGAGTCTCTGGCACTGATAAGAAAAAAAGCGAGTCGATCACGCCGACACGACGGCCGACTCGAGGGGGTTAATGAATCTTGAGAGAGGAAATGTCATTTCTAGCTATGCAGGCCTCACTGAGCCATCGGATTTCAACAAAAATATCTTAATTTGCGTTCTGAAGATTAACAAAGGTCTAACGGGTGTGGAACGGCATTAGGGTGAGTAATAAATTACATTATTTTCATTTTTGGGTGAACTAACCCTTTAAAATGCACAATTGGCCTTGTTTCAAAAAGATGTCATTTTATGTGCTAAAACAATAAAACATACAAAAGCTACAACTGATGTAATATGCACACTGAGGCCAGTGTGTCATGAAAACCGTCAAGAAATATTATTTCACCCCAAATTCAAAAGAAAAATCCCCTTACTTCTCAATAGCCTTCGGTAAAAAAATGACATTACATAAAAATGTCAAGATGATCCATACATTTCTTATTGCCATTCACCTCAGAGCAACTGTTAAGTTACAAAGTTCCTAAACAATTTTGGTTGCAACAATTAATGTTCATCTTATGCAGTCTGGTTTTTTTGTAGATTTGAAAAATAAATGTAGTATGCGCCCTGCCTTAACAGCGTGATCTATCGCAATGACATCATTATAAGTATGACTTAATGTTTATTTCTCCGTAGTTTATGCAAATTCCCATGCGTATGTGCAACATGTTTGGTCTGTTATGGTCCATATGTCAGAAAGTGTTTGTTTTGTTATGAATGAATGAACTTGAATACATATCTGCATCTTCTTCTAATTATATCTTAATTGATTTGCACCTACCAGCGTTCCAAGTAAAACGTCTCACTGGACAGTATAATGTGTGTGTCCAACAGTGATGTGGTTGTGTTTTTGCTGAGTAGACTTTGGCTTCTGACTAGCTCTCACTGTGTGGCCCAGTACAGCTCCCTGCTGGTAAAGTGCTGTGTGTAATGGAAGCTCTGCCGTTTAGAACATCTGGAGAGATATGTCTTCCAGGTCTTCACTGGCCTCCATCACAAAGGCTTTTATCAGCTATACTGCTCTAGTGTGACCTCCTAAATTACAGACAAAATCATGTCTTAGCTATGTGCTACACTCTAAAAAAAAATGGTGCTTTATGGTACTAAAAGTGGTTCTTGGCTTGTTATCAGAGGGGAACCACTTTTGGTGCTATATAGCACCAAATCTTAACAGGTTCTGTATATGGTAGCGGTGCTATATAGCACATCAGTCATCCCAAAGAACCAGTGAAGAACCGCTGAAGAACCACTGAAGCACCAAGATATGGTAGCCTGGCGTGGCCATACTCAATTCTAGTCAGAATATGAGTCTGGTACCGCTCCATTGAGCTTTGATTATGGGGCGTGTTTCAACCGAGCCAGGAAAGACCTCAATTGGATAGACCCACAACCAATCAGAGCAACGGAGCGACGCGTAAAGTTAGTTGTCAAATGTCAACAGAACTCAACTGCACTGTGTTGCCAAGTCCGTGTTTTTCTCCATGTCCGCGGGTTGAAGCGACCCCAATTATGTGATTATATAAACCCAGGAATGCGAATTTTAGCAGGCAACCTTGCCAAAATAACATATTTTGCCAACCAAACGCCGTTTTTTTCCGGAGAACCCCCCAGAAAGTTATTGTTTTGGGCTATAGTTTTGAGTAGCAATTGTGCGCGACATTGCAAAAACACTTGGAAACCCTGTCTGCACGCACGCTGGATTAAGTAACGTTACAAGAAAAAGATGAGTGTAAACGATCTTTGCCAGTAATAAAATAATTTATGGATACACAGAGTACTTACCAACACGATCATCGTTTCTGAGAGAAATAGTGAAGGTGAATGCATATACGAACAAGTTCTCCGTTTAGGATAAGAGCAAATTCAACCCAAGAGCCTTCGATGACGTGGATGATTACGTTACTGTTTATCATCTGTCCATCATCGTCTAAAGCCCGCCCTGACAATTTCATTGGTCCTAACAGTTTCTGTTCGGGCATAATTCCTCCTCTATGGAGCGATTCCAGACCGAATTGCCCGAGCAAAAAAAAAAAAAATTGTGGACGGGGCTAAATTCGGCTGGCATCCAGGCTAAAGATATGGTGTTATACAGCACCAAAAGTGGTTCCCCTATGATTACGAGCCAAAGAACCACCTTTAGTGCCATATAGCACCATTTTTTTTTTAGTGTATTGTATATTAATAATATGTGAAAAGAACAATTCACTCATAAATGAAAATTCTGTCATCATTTACTCTCATGTCATGCTCTGTAAAATAGCCCAAATGTAAGTGAAAAAGGGCTGGGGCTACCAAATGTTTAAATCTTAAGTCTTCTGTATGTTTTATTATAACTAAATTTGCAGCGGAAATGTATGCTTGCTGTTAATATGTCTTTACTATACCACCATATAGTTTTGCATTGACACTATATGAGAACTGAACTGAGCTGGACGATGACATCACTGTTTTCTCCAGAGCGGCTGTACCGTTGCATTATTTTCCTGTTTAACACTGTGAAGCTGCTTTGAAACAATCTGCATTGTAAAAATCGCAATATAAATAAAGGTGACTTGACTCTGTATAGTAAATATTATTTGAAATAACATTCTAATAACTAAATGTGCAGTTACAACATATCAGATCTCCTTCAGATGGTTTGTGATGCAGGTTTTAGCATCTAGCTTCTGAATGCATAACACTCATATAGTAGCCTATATGTCTTACAGAGCTTGTGGGTCGTACAAAGTGACTGCTAAGTGTCTTCCGTAATGGTCTTTAGAAACAAATTACACTCCTTTGACTGAGGCTGAGTTATGTGCTCCTGGACCTCAACCAATGGCTCTGTTCATGACATCTTTCTGTCAGCATTCCAAATTGCTTCCAAGTTATGATGCATACAGTTGCATTGCAGAAATGTTGGGTAGCATGAGAAATACTGTACATAAGGGAAGAAACTGTAGACAACTCTCGAAGTGTTTGGCATGGTAATGGGTATTACAATGTTGATATATTTGGTTTTGGTGGAATAGATCTGCTATGCTGCTGCTGCTGTAGGTTATTACAGCAGTAGATAGTACAGGAGTTGCTACTGCCAATACATACACAAGACGCTGCTGTGTGAGCAAGTAAGACATGCTGCTGTACAATAGAGCTAGGGCTGTACGATTAATCGAAAAATAACCGTAACCGACATTCAGAACCTCTAACCGACATATTTTTCCCATGTCGGTTATTTCGGTTTTCACGTGACTCCGCCCCGTCAGTCACATCAAGTGCAGTTTGCAGGCACACAGAGAGAAGCAGGAGCAGTTATCTGTGTTTATAGATGCCCAGAATCACTATAGCAACTGCACGTTTTACACAGTTTAAACAGGTCAGTTAATTGCTGTTCTTATAGCCTACGCGCTGACACACACACACACACACACACACACACACACACACACACACACAGAGAGAGAGACGGCGCGCGCAAGCCCTGAAGCCGCTTTCACTTTCGTGCTCGTAAAGTTTGTCAAGTAAATGCGTTTAAACGCGACAACGCGCGCGCCCTGAAGGCAGACCTCTTTCACCTGCGTTCTCGCAAAGCTTTGTCATTTGTAGGTGGTTTAAGCCCTGTCAGTTTGAACATTAAAGCGAGTTTCGACCATCAGATGTGTATTATGTTGAACTAATGCCTGATTTATTGTGACAAACGAACACTCAGACAGAAGCTCGCACATCACGTGAAGATCGCGCGCAGAGGAGCGCAAAAACGCAGGATCAACGCTGTCCTGTGACTAAAGTAAAGTCACTAAAGTAGCTTAGAAACTCAACCGTTATTTTAATACCTTTGAAGTAAGTTCAAACCACAGCTTCATAATGAATAGAGACAGTAAGAGTAATTCACACACACAATCACTCTCTCATTAATGCATTCAAATAAATGTAATTTAGGCCTACAGTGTTAATTTATCTGTATCTGATGTACAACAAACAGAAATCTGCCCCATAGACAATAACTGCTGAAAGTCAACCGTTTCCTTCAAGTATTTTAAAATCACAAAGAAATGCACTTTTTCATTAGAAAAAAAAAAATCCACCTTTAATAGTAGAAAATATTTACAGTACAAACCTTATCAGGAACTTACTCAAAAAACTTGTGAGGGTAAAAAAAAAAAAGAAAAGCAAAATAATCGTTCATTAATCGTAATCAAGGTCAAATGTTCAATTAATCGAGGTTTTTATTTTTGGTCAAATCATTACAGCCCTAAATAGAGCACACATGAATTACCCTGCAGATCTATACAGGTGGAGCTGGGGAAGGTGGAGGGTTTCTGAAAGTGCGCTGCACTGCAAAACAAATGCTACCCGAGTATTTGAAGGTTGAGCATGCAAGCTCATTGGCTGCTGATACAGCAGGAACCAATCAGCTGTGATCTAAAGATAACGATGTGATTACGAGCAGGTAGTTAAAGGACCTATTAGCCTGCGCCATCTAGAGTTTCATGACAGAACTTTGTATTTCACTAAGCTACAAGATACCCATAATTTAATTTATTACAAGCTACCCTTTTGATAAAGCAGCTGCACTATAGCAAAATGCTAACTACACTGAAGCTAGTCTCACGTAAACGGTAGAAGGTCTGGACTCAATCGCAGCTTTCATTGGCCAAGGACCGGCCAAGAGAATGCCTGACTGACATTTTTTGTTGACTGATGTGTGTTTTGTTCTGCAAGTGTAGGGGGCGTGAAAATGTAAAATCGATGTCCCTACGATAACAGACCAGTATGCATCTATTACATTTACTGCATACTAAGTTTACTGCAACAGTGGTGCCTAGAAATTCCCATAGTTTTGAAAACCCAGCATTTAGTTGATCCTGATAAGCGATCAGAATTCAGCCAATCAGATGACGACTTCAAAACTCCCAAAGTGTTTCCCGCAGGCATCAGCCAATCAGATCGCCTATGCAAATACCCTAGCACAGACGCGCGCCAATTGGATTCATGTAACTCAGACAAGCTCAGTACCAATTTGTTTTCCGTGAATTTAAATGTGTGCAAAGGATTGTATGGGATTTAAAGGGATAGTTCACCCAAAAATGAAAATTACTCCATGATTTACTCACCCTCAAGCTATCCTAGGTATATATGACATTCTTCTTTCAGATGAATACAATCAGAGTTATATAAAAAAATGTTCTGGCTAATCCAAGCATTATAATGGCAGTGAATGGCGGTCCAAAATGTGAAGCTCAAAAAAGGGGCTTTATATTATTATAAATATATATATAAATATTATAAAGTAAAATATCTAGCTTCGTCCAAACCACCTTCTGTATTCAAATTACTTCTGTGCTCAACTGGCGCGACACTGATGTCAGCATAAGCGTTTTGAACTGCGAGAGGTGTTACACATTCTTCATAAATTGAATACGGAAGGCGGCCTGGTAGAAGCTAGATATTTTTATATAGTTTTAAACATGGATATTTTTCTTACACAAACCAATTGATTCACTTCAGAAGGCCTTTATTAAACCCCAGGAGCCGTGTGGAGTATGTTTATGATGGATGCACTTTTTGGGCTTCAAATTTGGGGCTACCGTTTACTGCCATTATAAAGCTTGGAAGAGCCAGGACATTTTTTTATCTAACTCTGATTGTATTCGTTTGAAAGAAGAATGTCATATACACCTAGGATGGCTTAAGGGGGGTGATTCAATTATGGGATCATTTTCATTTTTGGGTGAACTATCCCTTTAAAGCCGCGAAGGATACATCCGATGCGCCCTTCAAAACAGGCCGAATGAAGGACGCAAAGAATCCATCAAATTGAGATGTCCTTCAGCAACGTTTGATGACATGGCAGCCGAGATATGCAGCCTTCCGTTTGAGAAACACCCATGTTTCAAACACCAGCCATGCTGGAGGCATTCCCCATTGCACTCTCTAGGGGACGCGCGAGTTCCCTCTCAGAAGGGAACTATCATTTTTTGGGAAAACAGCCAAGCTTCTTTCATGTTGCTTAAAAATTATAAATATTTTTGTACTGTTGCTGGTTTTAGTTAGACACCTTGAGCTCATCTGTAGGTCTTTGTATGATTCATTCATCTTATTTGAGAGATTAAAAAAATGCACATGTTTAGGAAAATCCGAAAAAGTTGATAAATGATGATGAAGGATTTGGGAGGGCCGAGCCTCCCTCGCATAAATGGAAGCTCCCTGCAGACAGCAGCTGGTATCCGTTCCACACCAGCAGCGTTTTGTCTCATCCCAGATCAGGAAACTTTCGAAACAAGGGCAGATTACATACTGCAAGTGTTTCCATTGTCTCACTCCACTGTCACTGTGGACATGTTTGCACTTAAGGTTTTGGGGGTGGCAACCACAACATTCAAATGCTTGTTAATGTTAATGTTCGTCCCTTGTGTGTACACTATTTATTTTTTAGTATTGTTTTATGCAATTAAAAAATATTAGAATGTATTTTTAAACAAATGAAAAGGTAAAATGCTTTTCACATGTACAATGACTTGAATACAGCTCTTCTGTGATGAACATTTCTGAATTATTTTGATATTTTTTGGGGAGCATAAAGTAAAAAAATGGCTTGGGTTCTACAAATGTGCTGATATGATGTTTCAGTCAAAAAAAAAAGCCCCATTAAAAGAATATAATTCAGGAAAATAAATAGCAGTTTTGTTAAAAGGATAGTTCACCAAAAATGAAAATTCTGTCATCATTAACTCACCCTCAAGTTGTTCCAAACCCGTATGAATTTATTTCTTGTACTGAACACAAAAGAAGACATTTTAAAGAATGTCGGTAACCAAACAGGCGATGGGCCCTCATTGACTGCCATAGTTTTTCCATTTTACTCATGATGACAGAATTTTTATTTTTGGGAGGAAGATACAGTGGGGCAAAAAAGTATTTAGTCAGCCACCAATTGTGCAAGTTCTCCCACTTAAAAAGATGAAAGAGGCCTGTAATTTGCATCATAGGTACACTTCAACTATGAGAGACAGAATGAGAAAAATAATCCAGAAAATCACATTGTCTGAGTTTTAAAGAATTTATTTGCAAATTATGGTGGAAAATAAGTATTTCACCTACAAAAAAGCACGGTTTCTGGCTCTCACAGACCTGTAACTTCTTCTTTAAGAGGCTCCTCTGTCCTTACCTGTATTAATGGCCCCTGTTTGAACTCGTTATCAGTATAAAAGACACCTGTCCACAACCTCAAACAGTCAGACTCCAAAACCACTATGGCCAAGACCAAAGAGCTGTCAAAGGACACCAGAAACAAAATTGTAGACTTGCACCAGGCTGAGAAGACTGAATCTGCAATAGGCAAGCAGCTTGGTGTGAAGAAATCAACTGTGGGAGCAATTATTAGAAAATGGAAGACATACAAGACCACTGATAATCTCCCTCGATCTGGGGCTCCACGCAAGATCTCACCCTGTGGGGTCAAAATGATCACAAGAATGGTGAGCAAAAATCCCAGAACCACACGGGGGACCTAGTAAATGACCTGCAGAGAGCTGGGACCAAAGTAACAAAGGCTACCATCAGTAACACACTACGCTGCCTGGGACTCAAATCCTGCAGTGCCAGACGTGTCCCCCTGCTTAAACCAGTACATGTCCGGGCCCGTCTGAAGTTTGCTAGAGAGCATTTGGATGATCCAGAAGAGGATTGGGAGAATGTCATATGGTCAGATGAAACCAAAATAGAACTTTTTGGTAAAAACTCAACTTGTTGTGTTTGGAGGAGAAAGAATGCTGAGTTGCATCCAAAGAACACCATGCCTACTGTGAAGCATGGGGGTGGAAACATGCTTTGGGGCTGTTTTTCTGCAAAGGGACCAGGACAAAATGAACATTTTGTCAACATTTTCCTATTTACATGTTGTGATGTGTATAGTTACATTGTGTACTAAGACCGACAGAAAATGAAAAGTTGCGATTTTCTAGACCGATATGGCTAGGATCTATACTCTCATTCCTGCGTAAGGATCAAGGAACTTTGCTTATTACGCAGGAATGAGAGTATAGTCTAGAAAAGTGTCAAGAAAAGCGCAACATTTCATTTTCTGTCGGTCTTAGTACACGATGTAACTATACACAACACAACATGTAATGTTGGCGTTATTTTGTCACTTATTGAGCAGTAGGCTAGCTGGAGCCATTTACCTCCAGTCTTTGTGCTAAGCTAGGCTAGCAGTGAGTGTGTCAGACAGAGATATGGCACGCATGGAGATGAGAATGGTATGTATGGACTTATCTAACTCTGGGGGATACGGTGAATAAGCTAAAGTACCAAAAAGTCGGCATGTTCCTTTAAGGTTATGAATAAGCTTGTGTGTTCCAAAACAATGACAAAATTCGCATTCAGGAGATATAAGCGGTCAAAACTTACAGTCTCTCACGTCCACTGAAATGGATCACAGATTATTATGACATCACGGTGTATTTCAGCTTCTCGTCACATATTCTGTCCAATCAAATGCTCTCTAGAATCTGAAGTGTCCCACCCCCTAAATAGACACTGAAGCTGCGGCTGAAATCAGTCGCTTGTTCACACATTTACTATTTTCTACATGGTGAAGGGCTCATAGTGCACTATATAGGGGATAGGAAACGAGACCCGTGAGCATAGAGCAGATCACATGCACGAAAACATATTGCACCCATTTGAATTCTGCACAGAATACTGCATTTCAAAGCGAAATTAAGGAGATTATGAGCTGAAAGGCTCTAGTCAAATTGTGATATAAATGAAAAAGGGGAGGAGCTGCTTGATATGTCGCGCCCTGTCTTTCTGTTTCAGGGGAAATTACGTCAACACTTTGAATAACGCTGAATGTTTCAAGGCACTTCAGAGGGCCTTTCAAATATTTGAAAAAAATGTATGTGGTATGACCAAGAAAGCCATGTGAGGCACCAAACATGCAGGGGAAAAAAACAGAAAAGGGTTTCATCGAGAGGACTAAGAAGTCTCTTATAATATCAGAAAATGAAATGGACCTTTTTATGACATGGCATGGTTAGCTTAGATTAAAAAAATGCCTCTAACTAAAACGCAGAGGAAATTTACTGTGCATGCAAGCAGCATGTTAACTAAAGTTTTCGGGTGCACTCAGACATCACATAATGGAGCATCAGCAGCATTCCACTGGAGCCTTTGGAAACAAAAATGCTGCATCTTTTTATTTGATTTCCTGTCTTGTTGGCTCGTATTTGTGAGTGTTTGTGCATAGTACATACACAACTGTATGTGTGTATTCCTTCCGGGCGCTTGGACGGCACCATTGTGTCACTGGGCCGAAGGCAGGAAGCACTGGAGAAGAAAAATTGTGGGGAATTCTGTGTTCTAGGAGGACATGTGGAGGAAAAAGCTTGTGGATGTCAATAGAAGCTGATTATTTTTAGCACTGGTTCATTCTTGGATTCCCGAGTGCTAAAATAACTGTCTCCATAGATGTGTTGGAAAGTAGGGTTGTCATTTTACCAAAATATCAGCAGTCGATCCCAATCCTAGTAACTTTAAATGATTACTGATGCCAAAGCAAAACCCATGAGAAGGCATTACTTCACTGGTAATTGGTGTGATTTTTTTCTTTCGTAGAGATTCATGCAGATTGAACAATTTTACAGTTTTGTTCATGCATTTTAAAACATCTTGTAACCTTGTAGCTTGGTAGGCCAAAGCAAGCCATTGCCAAACAGAGTCGTATTTCTTTCCATGAAAAACTGGGTCAGTTTGTTTCACAAGTAAATGTATGTCCTAATGAATTTGTGTGCTGGCAAACTTACCACCGAGCTGATTATCACTTGTGTCATTTGTATTTGAGAGAGTTTTAAACACAGGGAAGTGAGTTTTCCCAAAATGTGCTTTTGATTTCGACACTTTGACAGTGCAGTCGTACAGAATGTTTGGCTCATATCGCTGTGAGTGATCCATTCTTTTGGAAAGAGTCGCCATGCCAAAGCCTTTAGCGGAGCTCTAGGGATTTTACAAGTTTATTTATTTATTTGTTATTATTTTTATTGGCTTGGAATCACAAGCAAGTAGTACATTTTCAAAACTTTTCAGCATATTTTTAATTGTTTGTATGATACACAAAATTACAAAGTGTCCTTTCTACTACATATAATATGTGTTTCATCTATATAAACTTTTTATTTGTGTCTCTTGTTCAATTTAATACATTTTAAAGGGCACTTATTATGCAAAATTCACTTTTACATGGTGTTTGAACATAAATTTGTGTTGGCAGTGTGTGTACACAACCTCCCTATAATGGTGAAAATCCACCACTCCTTTTTTAACGGAGTGTCTATTCACACCAAGTGCAAATAGTGTGCCTTGCTGGCAAGTGCTATTCACACTATCTCCGCCTAAAAATGCCTGGTTGGGCCAAACAATATTTTACAAACTGGTCGTAATTCAATGTCTTCAGTCAAGCGTAAGGCATAAGTTGTGTATTTTAAGGCGGCATCCATTTAATAATTTTAATAAATATAATAATTTACACTCAATGTTATTATTGCATCCTGTTAATGTACAACAATACTGAGGTGCAAATAGTATGTATCGGTCAAAATAAAGTATAAAGTGCATGTAATTACTATTTACATATTGCAAAGAATTGCTACTTTTACATGATGTAAATAGAATATATGACTATTTTCAACTATTTGCACTTAGTGTCTGCTGTCTGTTAGTCATCACGCCACCTCAGCTCCACCCACGTCCCGCCTCTTTGCCCATTTTCAGTTATCCAGAAGTGACGTGTGATGACGAGCTGCCAAGATGGTGGCGGCCAGCTCAATCCTACTTTACGCTTCAAAACTGCTCTTCAGAATCCTATGGGTGACGTCACGGACACTACGTCCATATTTTTTTACAGTCTATGATCATAACCAAACAGATTTCAGTTTTTATTCACGTGTTCACGAGCTGTGAAGGCTCCACCCTCTGGGGTGGGGAGCAGCAGCTCATTTGCATTTAAAGGAGACACACACAAAACAGCGCATTTTTCTCAAACCCCAAAATTGGCATTTTTAAAATGGTATATTAAAGGATCTGTTAGGAATTTTGATCTGAAACTTCACAGACACATTCTGGGAACACCTGAGACTTGTAAAAAAGGGGCATAATAGGTGCCCTTTAACCCTCTGGGGTACTTTGGGTCAAAAATGACCCAAAGCGTTTTATAATTTAAAAAAAAAAAATCGTAGCTTCATCGGAATGGTCAGAAACTTGGTAACTTTATTGGTACTTTGTATATGAACACCCAAAAAAATTGGGGACAGGATTTGAAAAGTCTAAGTGGTCGTAAAAAAATAGTCACACTCAGGACCTTCATTTCCCATAGGAAATGAATGGGAAATTGGCAAAAATATCAAAATACAGTTTTTTTGTGCATACAATCTACAAATCAGCCAGGATGCAGAAAAAAAGGACTCAACAGTGAAGGGGTGAATCTCTAAAACATCAAGAGTGCAAAACAGGCAAAAAAACTCACACACACACACACACACACACACACAAAATAACACAATTAGCTTTTGGAATGGCACACGTTCATTTGTGTGTGCGTGTGTTTTTGTGTGTATAAGTGTGTGTGTGTGTGTGAGTTTCCCATTAATTTCCTATGGGGGTCATTTTTGACCCGAAGGTCCTGAGTGTGAGTTGTGCATATAGTACAGTATATATATATAAATGTTTTATTATATTCAATGGGAAAAAATGGGTCATAATTATTGCATAAATATTAATTATAAATCCTAAAATTATCTCAAAACACCAAAAAAGAAAAGAAAAAATATTATTGAACAAAAATATATTTCATTGATTTGACTCAAATCTTTTTTATCTTAAGCCCGCCCTCCGGGTCATTTTTGACCCGAAGGTCCTGAGTGTGACCCATAAATGAAGAACCCCAGAGGGTTAACACATCATTTAATCCAAGTGATCATAATGATTAATCATTCATTTGGAACACCTATACATTTCTATAGATAATAGATTTTATAGAACTGGTTTGCAATTTCCAAAATAGATTACCAAATATAATGAATTATTGTTAAAGCATATGCAATTGACATCAAATAAAGTGCTACTGAGGTTGACATCTAGCTCTGCTCATTTGCGTGCAAGTTTTTCATTTGTTTGCTATTTTGAAGAAGACTTTTTCCATAGTTATGACAATCTAAAACCAAGGGGCCTGCCTTCGATTTATAAGATTATCTGACCAGCCAAACTCTCATTCCATGACAAACAGCATTTATTTGAGGGTCTTTTGGGCTCATTCTGTCTCTTCTTGGCTTTCTTTTTAGGACATTTTCCCCTTGCAGTCTCCTTTATTCCCTCCCTGAACTCTCACTCACTTTGTCAGTCTTATGTCTCGAAAGATCCAGACGCCACAGAGTTTCCAAAGTGCAGCATGCTCTTAGTCTGTCTGTTTCTGACTGACAATATGTGGTTTTGTCACCTTGTGTTATTCTCGTCTTGTATTCTTTTAACACATCTCATCACATCTTTTATAGACTTGTCCACGGCGAAGAGGAAGTTTGCAGAGTCGCTGAACGAGTTTAAATTCCAGTGCATTGGCGATGCAGAAACAGATGATGAGATATGCATTGGTAAGATCACAACATTGCTTCTTTTGAATGTTTGTTGACTAAGATCAGTGTAACGAAAGTCATTGAACTTCAGCATGTTTTTAAGCCATACACCTTTTCAGTGTATGCTATTATACATAGAACATTCATAGAAAGCATATGAGATCTGTTAACTCAACCTTAAAAGCACCATCTTCATCATTGTTTCTCTGTCTGAAGAGAATCGGTTGAGTACAAATGAATCCATGGCCATCTGATTCCACTCCAGTTCTTACACAACATATTCATTACAAGCTTTTAACTCAAATAGACAGATTTTACAGTGCGCCATCCACATGACCATATCATTGAGCCTCAACTATGCCACAATTAAACTAAGGTTTCAGCTCAACTTTTATGTATTTGCCATAATTCCTCTTGACTGTGTGGCATTCAAGGCCTAAGTGTTGGAACCTGTGGGAATTTTTGTGGCTTTCTGTAAGTCCTGGCACCTTACATGGAAACTTGCTGAAATCCTGCTTGGCTGAATCTGAAGAAGGAACAAGTATTGACTTGCCTTTCTTCTGATCTCATCTTCAATTGCTGCCTTGCAGTCCTGCAGACTCTTACTTTCTGTTGACATTGTTCTTTATGAAATTGAACATTAAAACCATTGGCCACAGCAGAGCCCGCTTTACTATATCTGGACTCTGGAGTTTTCTTTGTAAATGCATCCATTGCACATCTGAGGTTGAGTAGGTTTATCTTGAGAGATTTGATGAGTGAGCTGCTTTAGTTGGGATATACTAGTGCCAAGCAGTGAAAGGCAAGCATCACTATTACTTTTGCACATACTTAGACATACATGGACATACGTGTTTGCTGCAGAAATGAATGCCATATAATACATCAGTTCTATATGGAGTGTTTTACTAGTTTTAGAATTTATAATTATAAGAATTATAATTATTTATTTATTTTTTACAAATTTACAATTTATGTTTTTGCCTGGTGGACAGTAAAACGGAAAAAGGAAAGAATTTTTTTTTTTGTTGACAAATACCACCCTAAAACCTTAACAACTCCCTGCAACAGTCCACCCCTTGTGAAAAATAAGTGCACTGTAAGGCACCCAAAAATGAAAATTAGCCCATGATTTACTCACCCTCAAGTCATCCTAGATGTATATGACATTCTTCTTTCAGACGAATACAATCGGAGTTATATTAAAAAAGTCCTGGCTAATCCAAGCTTTATAATGGCAGTAATTGTTGCTCTGTTTTTGAAGTCCCTAAAAAATGCTTTGGTCCATCAAATAACGTGCTCCACACGGCTCTGGGGGGTTAATAAAGGCCTTCTGAAGCAAATTGATGCATTTGTGTAAGAAAAATATCCATATTTAAAACTTTATAAAGTAAAGTTCTGGCCGATCGCCTTCTGTGGAAAAGTGTTGAAAGTGCCTCTCGCAAATCAAAATGCTTACGCTACATCTGACGAGCTTAACTGCATAAGCATTTTGGCCTGCAGAGGCACTTTCAACACTTTTTCCATAAATTGAATATGGAAGGCGATCGGCCAAAACTTTACTTTATAAAGTTTTAAATATGGATATTTTTCTAACACAAACGCATCGATTCACTTCAGAAGGCCTTTATTAACCCCCCGGAGCCGTGTGGAGCAGTTATTTGACGGACAGATGCATTTATATGGACTTCAAAAACAGAGCAACAATCGCTGCCATTATAAACCTTGGATGAGCCAGGACTTTTTAATATAACTCTGATTGTATTCGTCTGAAAGAAGAATGTCATATACACCTAGGATGACTTGAGGGTGAGTAAATCATGGGCTAATTTTCATTTTTGGGTGAACTATCCCTTTATTTGCACATGTAGTGTAGTTCAAATCTTAAAAAATATATTTAAAAAAATACAGTGGTCTAAATTTTGATACATGACATTTAAGTTTATTTTATTTGACCATAAATGCCCATAATATATTTGGCTGTATAACCACACTTCAAAAGAGAATAGAAGTAGTTGTAAAATTACACTTAAATAAGTACTTAAGTCCTACTTAAGGGTTAAAAAGCACTCTTAAGCAACTAATTGCATTCAATATAAATGTAAACTATAATGCATTTTCATTTAAATGCAAATAACAAACCATTGAGTTTCTGAAAATATTACATTCAGTTCACAATTAAGCTTATTCTTTTAAAGTATATATATTTATGTAATAAGTACTTTAAAAGAAAGCTAAGGGACAACACATTAGCATTGTGTTTTGCATGGGCAGGTACCGCACATTTTCTTGAGAAAAAGTACAGAATAGTTATTGTTTTTTGTTGTTGTTGTTTTTAATCATAGTTACAGATACAAATATTTGGTTAATTTTAGGAGAGTTTTTTTTTCCTGCCCTTTGTTTTTCTAGTCGTATGTGTTAAACACAGTCTTTGCAGAAGTCGGTTTGGCCACTGGTATTTAAGAGCACTAAACACATGGTAGATCTGTGTCATCACCTTTGCATGGTTGTCACATGGACATATTATGCTTGTTAAACACAAACCTGATGCCCGGGTTTCCGTGGTGAATTATAAAGTGACAAATGTCTGACTTAAGTGCTTGTAGATACAAATTAACGTAATATGGTTAAGATGTTGTGTGTGATCACCAGTCTCATATGTTTTCTTTCAAAGCTAAATCACTACAGGAGTTTGCTGGAGTCTTACAGAACCTGGAAGATGAGAGGACACGAATGGTAAGCTTGTTTCTTCATCATCATCATCATCATCATCATCATCATCATCATCATCATCATTATCGTTATGCTTATCATTAAATGAGTAGTTCACTCAAAAATGAAACATACCCCCATGCCATTCCAAACCTACATAAATAACCTGTTGGACAGTATGATGATACCGATCAGGCATAACATTATGACAGGTGAAGTGAATAACATTGATTATCTCTTCATCACGGCACCTGTTAGTGGGTGGGATATATTAGGCAGCAAGTGAACATTTTGTCCTCAAAGTTAGTGTGTTAGAAGCAGGAAAAATAGGCAAGAGTAAGGATTTGAGTGAGTTTGACAAGGGCCAAATTGTGATGGCTAGACGACTGGGTCAGAGCATCTCCAAAACTGCAGCTCTTTTGGGGTGTTCCTGCTCAGCAGTGGTCAGTATCTATCTAAAGTGCTCTAAGGAAGGAACAGTGGTGAACCGGCGACAGGGTCATGGGCGGCCAAGGCTCATTGATGCACGTGGGGAGCGAAGGCTGGCCTGTGTGGTCGGATCAAACAGATGAGCTACTGTAGCTCAAATTGCTCAAGAAGTTAATGCTGGTTCTGATAAAAAGGCGTCAGAATACACAGTGCATCACAGTTTGTTGCGTATGGGGCTGCATAGACGCAGACCAGTCAGGATGCCCATGCTGACCCCTGTCCACCGCCGAAAGCGCCAAGAGTGGGCATGAGAGCATAAAAACTGGACCACGGAGCAATGGAAGAAGATGGCCTGGTCTGATAAATCACGTTTTCTTTTACATCACATGGATGGCCGGGTGTGTGGTGTCGCTTACCTGGGGAACGCATGGCACCAGGATGCACTATGGGAAGAAGGCAAGCCAGCGGAGGCAGTGTGATGCTTTGGGCAATGTTCTGCTGAGAAACCTTGGGTCCTGCCATCCATGTGGATGTTACTTTGACACACCACCTACCTAAGCATTGTTGCAGACCATGTACACCCTTTCATGGAAATGGATAATGCGCCCTGCCACAAAGCAAAAAATGGTTCAGGAATGGTTTGAGAAGCACAACAACGAGTTTGAGGTGTTGACTTGGCCTCCAAATTTTCCAGATCTCTATCCAATCGAGCATCTGTGGGATGTGCTGAACAAACAAGTCCGATCCATGTAGGCCCCACCTCACATCTTACAGGACTTAAAGGATCTGCTGCTAACATCTTGGTGCCAGATACCACAGCACACCTTCAGGGGTCTAGTGGAGTCCATGCCTTGACGGGTCAGCGCTGTTTTGGCAGCAGAAGGGGGACCAACACAATATTAGGACATAATGTTATGCCTGATCGGTGTATATATTCTGCTATAGCATTTGTATTTTGTACCTTGCTAACTGTCACATTGTGGGTATACTTGTGAGCTTGTGGGTGTGATATTGTTTTTTCACACTTGTCCGATGTAGATACTGTGTAACTGCAGGTGGTTTACAGTTTCTAAGCAAAGTTGCAACTTGCTGATGTGCGCTCACCATTTCTTCACTGCACTGCATCGGAATGACGAATTTGGGGACACTCCCTAAGCAACAGCGCGTCTGAAGTATGAATGAAATCAGGCCAATCCTGATTGGTGTTGCGTCATGACGTAACTATGACGGCATACCCGGAAGATACATAAAGGGGAGCCCAGGCATAGTAATGGCAGTTATCGCGATGAAGCATGCGCTCCAGGCCTGCCGAGGTGTGGCGACGAGATGCAGTGCTCGTTCCCTTTCTCAGGGAACAAGGGTTATATACATAACCCGAGCCGTTCCCTTTCGAGGGAACTCCCACTGCATCAGAACGACGAATTTGGGGAACGAGTACCCACTAGGCCACACCGACGGTAGCACCAGTCCTAGTGTGAAGCCGGAGACCGGGCAAAGCTAGGACTGGAGTACCCTAGCACCGGGCGTCGCAGGGAGGTGCAGACTATAAAATCTAATAAAAGTGTGTGGAGTAGCCCATCCGGCCGCCTCGCAAATGTCCTGCAAAGGGACCCCAGAAAGGAGGGCCACCGAAGAGGCCATGCCCCTGGTGGAATGTGCCCTCACGGCCATAGGTGAAGGCAGGTTGCGCACCTGATAGGCCGTGGCTATTGCCTGGACAATCCAGTTACTGATAGTCTGGGTTGACGCAGGCAGCCCCTTCCTAGATGAACCAAAACACACTAATAGCTGCTCAGATTTCCTCCACTGCGCAGACTTCTCCACATATAATTTAAGGGCTCTGACCGGGCAGAGCAGGTGAAGCCTCCCTTCTTCCGCCGTCACGTGAGGCGGAGGATGAAATGCCTGAAGAACCAAAGGCCTGACCACGCTTGATGGCACCTTGGGCACATAACCGGCCCTAGGGTGTAAGATGGCCTTCACTTCGCCAGGGGCAAACTCCAGGCAAGTCGGCGTAAGCGCCAAGGCCTGAAGGTCCCCCACTCTCCTCAGAGAAGTGATGGCTAAGAGAAAGGCCATCTTAAGGGTCAAGCTCTTTGGGTCTGCTGACTCTAGTGGCTCGAAGGGGGCCTCAGCCAATCCCTCGAGAACCACTGCCAGGTCCCAGGTTGGGACTCTGGAACGAGCCGCAGGCCTCATCCTCCGAGCCCCACGGAGGAACCGTACAACCAACTGGTGCCTACCCAAAGGCCCATCACCCAATGGTGTGTGGAAAGCCCCAATGGCAGCCACGTACACCTTGAGTGTGGACGGGGTAAGCCCTGCAGAGAAATTATGTTGGAGGAACTCCAGCACTGAAGCCACTGGGCAGTTAATTGGGTCCACCTCACACTCTCTACACTAAGTGGAAAATACACTCCACTTGAGGCTGTACAGTCTCCTTGTAGACGGAGCCCTGGAACTGAGCAAGGTCTCAACCACATCTGCCGGCAGGCCAGCCTCTAGGTATCTGGCCCCCTCAGGAGCCAGACCCAAAGGTTCCATATCTCTGGCCGGGGGTGAAATATTGTGCCCCCTGCTTGAGACAGGAGATCCCTCCTCAGAGGAATCTCCCACGGCTGACCTGCTAGCAGAGCTATGATGTCTGAGAACCAAACTCGAGTCGGCCAACGTGGCGCCGCCAGAAGCAGGCTGGCGCCTTGTCGACGGACCCGCTCCAGGACTCCCGGGAGCAGAGCGATCGGGGGAAAGGCGTACAGACGCAGCCTTGGCCACGTCTGCACCATGGCATCCAGCCCCAGTGGGGCCGGATGCGTGAGAGAAAACCACAGTGGACAGTGGGTCGTCTCTCGAGACGCGAATAAATCCACTTCCACTGGGCCGAACCTCTCGCACATGGCCTCCACCACCTCAGGGTGGAGTCGCCACTCCCCGGGCCTCAGCCCCTGCCTCGACAGGATGTCTGCTCCCTGATTTTGGACCCCCGGGACATACATTGCCCTGATGGACAACAGTTTCCCTTGGGACCACAGGAGGATGTGATGCGCCAGTCTGCATAGAGGGCGCGCGACCTCAACCCCCCTGATGCCGTGCCCCAACCAGTGAGGGAGGCGTCTGTTGAAACGGATTTTCCGGCAACAGGACGCTCCCAACACTGGCACCTGGGACAGAAACCAAGGTTTCTTCCATTTGACTAGGGAACGAAGGCCACTGCGCGTTACCCTGATCATACAGAATGGATTTCCCCTCAAGGAAAGTCACCTGGTTTACTTCCGTATTAGGGCATGGTGGCCGCGGAGGTCCGGGAAAAAGCTCCTTAGAGCTTTGTAGACCGCCAGAATTTCCAGGCAAAAGATGTGCCAGGAGAAATGCCGGGTCTCCCACAGACCTCTCGCAAGGCGGCCGCCATGACCACGTCCCAGCCAGTGAGGGAGGCGTCTGTTGAAACGGATTCCCGGCAACAGGACGCTCCCAACACTGGCACCTGGGACAGAAACCAAGGCTACTTCCATATGACTAGGGAACGAAGGCCACTGCACGTTACCCTGATCATACAGAATGGATTTCCCCTTAAGGAAAGCCACCTGGTTTACTTCCGTATCAGGACATGGTGGCCGCGGAGGTCCGGGAAAAAGCTCCTCAGAGCTTTGTAGACCGCCAGCATTTCCAGGCAATAGATGTGCCAGGAGAAATGCCGGGTCTCCCACAGACCTCTCGCAAGCGGCTGCCATGACCACGTCCCAGCCAGTGAGGGAGGCGTCTGTTGAAACGGAATCCCGGCAACAGGACGCTCCTAACACTGGCCCTTGGGACAGAAACCAAGGATCTTCCATATGACTAGGGAACGAAGGCATCTGCGCGTTACCCTGATCATACAGAATGGTTTTCCCCTCGAGGAAAACCCCTTGATTCCCAGCCATCACTGTAAGGATCTCATGCAGCAGGCCAAGAGATATTCTGTTGGACACAGCCGCAATGAGCCCCAGCAGTCCTTAAACTGCTTCACAGTGATGCTGTGGCCTAGCTTCCTTCTAGAGACCACCGCCCGTATGGACTCGATACGTGCGGGAGACAATTGTGCCCCCAACGTAGAGAATCCCATACGACTCCCAGGAACACAGTTCTCTGAGAAGGCGTCAACACGCTACTGCGTGTAGAGTCTCAAAGGGCTAGGCCGCCTGGAAGAACCCGATATTGGTACACTTTGCCCCCAAAAAGCGAACCTCAGGAACTTCCTGTGACACAGAAGGATGGATACAGGGAAGTATGCGTCCTCTTCAGACCCATCGTGACAGACCAGTCCTCAGGAATTGCAAAGCATCTTGAATCTGAATCTCCTCAGAGAACGATTCAAGTACCTCAGGTCTAAAGTTGGACACAACTCGCCATCCCTCTTAGGAACTATGAAGTACCGGCATTAGAATCCGGACTTCCTGTCTGCCAGAGGGACCCGTTCTATGGCCTCCTTGGCTAACAGGGCTGTACTTCTTGTTCCATAACCCGAACCTGCCCTGGGCCGACCACAGTCCGGACCACCCCGTTGAACTTCGGGGGAGGAGAACTGAACTGAAGCCTGTAACCCAGCTCTACAGTCTGCAGGACCCACGTAGACACACTCGGAAGGCATGACCATGCGCCGAGATAATCTACTAAGGGAACCAGCCTCTCGAGGCTGGCCTCGGGTGTCAACCGAAACTCATTCCCAACCCCCTGAAGCGGCTAACCGGCAGGGAGCAGTCGAGAACGTTTTTCGGTTGGCGCACACGTTCGCTGCCCAGTCGCAAGTCCTACTGGAGGCGACGACGGCGGCGTGCGTGCGCGGGAAATCAGTGAGGCCCGAAGCGTCTTTGACGGCGGGAACACAGCACTGATTTCCCGAGAGCTCCTGGGGGAAAACGACCTCGTCGCTCCTACCCGGGAGAGGGGGCTGGCCAGCAGGGGCCTCATCTAAGGGAGCAGCTCGACAGGGCCGCAACACTAGGGCGGACACTGCGATTAGCCCTTGCCTAAACCTGATGTGTCCCGCAGGCCACAAGGCGGCGAGAACGACATCACTTCAGGAGGTCTCCATCTTAGATGAATATCCAGTTCACAAGTTAAACACGCTTGGGTGACAGAATTAAAGTATCCAATTTATCAAAGTCGGATAACACGACACTCAATTCCTCGGAATTAAATGCCATCATAATCACCAACCCCGTGCCAACTGAACTGAATGACAGGCTGAATAAAAATACATCTAACTCCTCAAAGTCAGATAATATTTTAATTTAATTCCTCAGAATTAAATGCAGCCACAATAAGGTGAAACAAAGTCTGAATGATAGGCTGAATATCTAACTCCTCAAAGTCAGATTATATTTTATTTAATTCCTCAGAATTAAATGTGGCCGTAATCATCAGACTAACTGTTTATTTGTATTTATATGGACTCATAAACCCCGCGTTGCCTCAGCAACGTGGTTCAAGCTGTCATAATACAATTGGCTTTCATCCCTCGAGAAAAAAAGCCAAACAGTTTCAAACAATACGGTGAAACATGGTCTGAATGACAGGCTGAATATCTAACTCCTCAGAGTCAGCTCATATTTCATTTAAATCCTCAGATTTAAATGCAGCCATCATCAGACGATACTGTTTTATCGTACTATACGGACTCGTAACCCACACGTTGCCTCAGCAACGTGGCTCAAGCCGTTAAGCCAACCAGTATCTCATGCACACCGATCGCGTGTGTTCACTTTAATTGCATATATAAGGAGTGCTTCATGACTTTGACTGCCTCGATGCTGAGCGCGTCTAATTCCTCAGAATCAGACCGCTGAAGCATCGGGTCCTCCGCCCCGGGGGAAGAAGCCGCAACGCGGGCTTCCACACGGGGAAGGAGAACATCTGAACTGTCAGACAAAGACTGGGAAGATGCCTCAGCAGTCCCAAGTCCCGCTGACAGTCCATCCGTGAGCCCCATGACCGGCCTCACCGCACCGCCTCGGCGGATGCGGGACCGATCCACAGGGCTCACGAGGCTGGCTGGTCTCACTGAACACGGCCAGCCGAGAGCGGAGCAGCCTGAGTGTCAGCTTTCATAGCGCTAGTAAGCGGCTCCCTCGAGAGCAGCCCGAGTATGCTGAACACCCAGACACTGCACACACAGCAGGTGTACATCCGAGCCCGACATGTAACGGGGACACGGATGCACACACTGCTTAAACTCTCTCACTTTCCAGTCGCCATTTCACACACACTTTCACTTTTTGACAAACAACAATAAATAG
This sequence comes from Gobio gobio, assembly GCF_949357685.1. NCBI lineage: Eukaryota > Metazoa > Chordata > Actinopteri > Cypriniformes > Gobionidae > Gobio > Gobio gobio. The sequence goes on along the minus strand of NC_137107.1, from coordinate 11,819,372 downwards.
ACAGACAGATTTCACACAGAGCGCTATGCTGAAGAGCGATAACTGCCATTACTATGCCTGGGCTCCCCTTTATGTATCTTCCGGGTATGCCGTCATAGTTACGTCATGACGCAACACCAATTAGGATTGGCCTGATTTCATTCATACTTCAGACGCGCTGTTGCTTAGGGAGTGTCCCCAAATTCGTCGTTCCGATGCAGTGGGAGTTCCCTCGAAAGGGAACGTCACATTTCTGTTTGTTTTTATTTTTATTTATTTTATTGCTGATGTAAGAGTTTTTAACTTTCTATTTTTTTGCAATCCAGAATGTTTGTTTGAGCTGCGCCCTCTACTGTACAGGAGTGAATTCAGTCTGAGGCTTATTCATCTCACTTTTGGGCTTTTATATTTGCCAAAAATAGACCTTTTTTGTTATTAAAAAACAAACTAACTAACAAGCAAGCCCAGCCCAGGTCTTGATGATGACTGTGTATTTTCAGACATGGCACATGATGATGGTGAGTAAATGTTGACAGAAATGTCAGTTTTGGGTGTAAGTAATGAAAGGAACTCTGTGACTTGTGTCTCTTCAGATTGAAAATGCCACTGATGTGTTGATCTTGCCGCTCGAGCGCTTCAGGAAGGAGCAGATTGCAGCTGCAAAGGTGAGAGTAGAAGTCCCTGTTCAAACTGTTTTATGATGTTATGGTATTCATAGCGGAGAGAGGCGTAATGTGTTTCTGAACTCCAGGCATCACGTTACAGTTTTCAGTTATCAATGCTATTGAAAAAGTACCCTGTTCAAAGGCAAATTTGTCCCTTATGATTAATGTTACAGAACGTACAGGTTTCATGTTGGCTGAGCTATTACAGATCCAAGTGTTTCTAAGAAGCTGCCTTAACTTTTTAAACAGCACTGCCACCTGTTGGTTATGTTGTGTAAGCACTCATTTATTTCTCTTAAAAAAAGAACAATGATTAAAATGTAATGCCAAACAGTGGCAGAGGCGATTGATGACTTATCGGATTCTTGCACACCCCGATGGTATTTTTCCAATGCTGTGGATGTTCATCTGGGCCCGTATTTATACATTTTCTCAAAGTGCCATTCTTAAGTGCTGAGAATTCATGAAATTTACTCCTACTTTCAAACTTAAGTATAAAAGCAAGTTGTCAAATTTCTTAAAGCTAAGAATCACTCTTACTCTCCCAGTTATTTAAGACAGCTCGAGAGGTCTCTCAAGTGGTTAGGAGTTGCCAGTAGGGGCTTGTGATGGCACTGAGGAGACAGAGACGTGCGCAAATCTTTTTTATAAGAGGAAGAATGTTTTTGAAATGTTTGACAATGAGCAGTTAATCAAACGGTATCGTTTGGACAGAGCAGGCATCATCTTTGTCAGCGCTGGTTAATGTTGGGCTGAACTTGCCTTTTATAACATGTTTCCGCTGTTCAAGTAATTCAGCAAGCAGTAACGCTTCTTCCTCCTGCCAGTTCGGTTTTCTTTGGAATCCATGGTGGCTGATCATATCCAAAAATCTAGGCTATATATAGGCAGGTCAGTTAACAGCACATCAGTTTAAAACATTTAATTAAGACATGGTGGAAAACGTGTTTATCTTTCATTTCAAATGTGTATATTATAATGTATTCTCTTGAAATTGATTTATTGTCAAATGTGTGTTGAATGTAAACTCCTCTTAGGAATTTCACCGTTCAGTGTGAATTTATCTGTTCAGTGATTGGTTCATGCCTATGACATCATCCAAAATCCTGTTTGTTGCACAACAAAGTGTCGTAAATCAACTGTAAGAGTGAGACTTAAGATTTAGTCTTACACTTCACTTAAAGTAGGATTGAGATGCTTGATAACTAACTTTTAAGCGCAGCTTTGAGCCAAGAATTTTTTTTACACTTAAGTCAATTCTTAGCAGTGTTCTTGTGAGTAATTCTCAGATGCTTGATAAATACGGGCCCTGGTTATTAAGACAATTACAGCGGTCTGGAGTTCAGAGGCCAACCCCTTAAGAGTGATTAAAGAACAGGAAAGCAACAAATGAAAAGAATAAGCCATTGTTCCTATTACGCGTCACGTTTGAGCATCACATGTGTTACACAGCACGTTTGAGCTTCAGCAAGAACCAATGAGGTTCATTCTCGTGTTACGCAGCACATTTGAGCTTCAGTGAGAACCAATGAGGTTCATTCTCGTGTTACGCAGCACATTTGAGCTTCAGTGAGAACCAATGAGGTTCATTCTCGTGTTACGCAGCACATTTGAGCTTCAGTGAGAACCAATGAGGTTCTTTCTCGTGTTACGCAGCACATTTGAGCTTCAGCAAGAACCAATGAGGTTCATTCTTGTATTAAGCAGCACGTTTGAGCTTCAGCAAGAAAAAATTAGGTTAATTCTCAAGAACCAATGAGGTTCATTCTCGTGTTACGCAGCACATTTGAGCTTTAGCGAGAACCAATGAGGTTCATTCTCGTGTTACGCAGCACGTTTGAGCTTCAGCAAGAAAAAATTAGGTTAATTCTCAAGAACCAATGAGGTTCATTCTTGTGTTACGCAGCACGTTGGAGCATACCTGTTAAGTATTGCATTTGAAAATAAGGGAAATTTTTCGGCGCCCACCGCAAGCAGTCCCACCACCCCAACCAACCAAGCTCCAGTATCCCTTACATTTTAAGACAGGTGTTATAGCCCAAATGAAAACACAAAAGGGTATATATGATGAGCATTTATTTAAAAGGCTTATTTGCATATTTTCTGTTCATTTAACATTGCTTGTCTTTACATTTGATTTTCATTCTACACATTCTTTTCATTTCATGTTGCTTTTCTTTTACAGTTTTTCTTTTAATTTCACATAACTTTTCTTTACTCTTTTAGTGAGCTATTGTACAAATTTGTTGCAGACTTTGCATTCTTTAAGACTGTTTTGGAAAGAGTGTATTTGTGGGCTGGGCCAGAGTGGTTCATTTTACATGAGAGTAGAGCACAAACAGTTCTGTTGTCTAATGTCATCCTATTCTCTGTAACAATCTTTTGTACCATGCTAAATACCCTTTCTGAACTTGCATTGCTATGGGCAGGGCTCGACATGAACGCTTGTCCGGGACAAGTGGATTTTTTGAAGGGGCAAGTGAAAAATAATTTTACTTGCCCAACGGACAAGTATCCTGAGTAAAATGTCAAAACAAAAAATAACTAGGGAATCACCAAAGTGCAATAATGATTCTGCATTCAGTTAGTGTAAGTTGCGATCGATAGTGGACAATAATATAAAACGAACTGACGTTAACAAGGTTGAGCTGTTGAGGCTCGCGCAGCCTCTCGAGGAGAAAATCGAAAACAAATGAGCGGCGCTCACACACAGAAACTCAGTTAACATACATGGTTAAAGTGGTGTAGTTATTATATTTATAACATATGATACAGTTAAGCAACATCACACTAACAAGAGTGTTGTTTTCCTGAATACCATCACGACTGGAAATGACACTGATTTCATACGCCAGTTCCATAAACAATGAATTAACATTAAGTCACTTACATTTTATAATTAAATTCGCTGTCCCATTGATCACGGTGTTTACACGAGGGTTTTTTTTTTGTTTTTTTGGCAGGAGTGCCTTAATCCGTCTCTATCGTTACGTCCATCATCCATCTCTGTTTTGTTTTTTTCCCGCGTCACTCGTCATCTGACCTCACACACTAACCTCGCGACAACTGACACCTATACTGTAGGCTACTGCAGATGACAGTTATCGCGAGGCTAGTTTCAGAGCTCAGATCGGAAATGTTTTTGTTTTTTTACTCCGGTATTATTGTTTTTTAATAACGCAGGTTAAAATACGGGAGATTTACAGGAAAATACTAATACGGGAGGACGGCGGGAAAGAAGGGTAAAATACGGGACTTTCCCGGCCAAAACGGGATACTTGACAGGTATGCGTTGGAGCTTTAGCAAGAAAAAATTAGGTTCATTCTCAAGAACCAATGAGGTTCATTCTAATGTTACTCAGCACGGTAAGTACGTAGGAGTGGGGAAACAAGGAAGCATCGTAGCATGAGTATTGAGAAGCACCCACTGTTTTGCCTCTGTTCTAATCTAGTTTATCATTCGTTGTCATGGTTTCTGATTAGCTACACACCTGTTTCTTGTTCTGTTGATCATTCCCTCTTTGTATCTAAGCCTTTAGTTTTCTCAGTTTCGTGTTCCGCAGTTAACGGATTATGTGTAGTATTTTACACTCTTAGTGTTTATATAAGACAATTTTATCGTTCATTCTGTATCACACATCTCTCTTGTGTATTTACTAGATGCTCACCAGTGAGAAAAGCATGATAAAAGAGTATTAAAACATAATGGTTTAAAATGTACATTCAGTAGAATTAAGCACACTTTTTCACAAGGGTGGGATAACAGAGACATTTAGGTTATCTGTCTAATCACAGTCAAGAGACAAGTGAAACATTATGAGAACTTCAGCATTCACCCCAAACACACTACTTGATATAGTTTAATTCAAGTGAATGCATGCATTTGAAACAGAAATGACTTAACTGCTTTCAAAATGTAAAATATATTACACTTCAAATTAATATACATGTAAGTCTCTCCACATAGTCTGTTTGAGTTGACTCAGAATTTGCATTTTTATCCCATAGGAGGCCAAAAAGAAATATGATAAAGAGACGGAGAAGTACTGTACAGTGTTGGAGAAACATCTCAGTCTGTCCGCCAAGAAGAAGGAAGCACACCTTCATGAAGTATGTTCTGCTCTCAATGCCAATTTATGTAGACTAAAATTACCTTTTTGCATTTGGTAGTTAAAGGCTAAAATTTGTTTGGTTTGACAAATGTTATGTCGATGCACAGTATTAAAAGGCTAGTCTTTATTTGTAATAGCCAATGCCTTTGGTTTACACACTGCCACTGTATATAGGGACTAAAATCCACAAACCCATTTTATTTCATGTTTATTTGTTCAGCTGTGTATTTTGTCTGATTTTCTTAACAAATTTCCCCCAGGCGGATAACCAGGTGGACCTCGTGAGGCAACACTTCTATGAGGTCTCGTTGGAATATGTCTTCAAAGTGCAGGAAGTTCAGGAAAGGAAAATGTTTGAGTTTGTGGAGCCGGTAAAACATCATCACATTTTATTGCAGTGGTTCTTCAAAAATACTATAGCACTGACAAAAACATGATATCCCATGGTACTGTCTGATACTTTTTTGTTAGGAAAGTTCTTATAATTTGAAATTAAATTAAATTCTGGGTTTGTACAGAGTGTTTAAAGTACTTGAATTTGAATTTAAGGCCTAAACCTGGCTATGTCTAAGCACTGTCTGTGAAACTGGGCCAATATGTTATGCAAAATGAATGCTGCAGCCTGTCTGATATAGATATAAATACATTTTGCATGACTATGAGCATAATATTGCTCATATAAATGCCCAAGTATATAATAAAGCTTCAGGAAAAAGAATCAGGAAATATCTTTTTCTTAGTATCCACAATCATTTCATTTTGCATGTGCTGCACTTTATTTGTACCATTTTGTTTTATTAGTATATTTTTATTTATCTGTTTACCTTTTCTAGAATTTGAAAGATAATACAGATCTTGTTTTGATAAGTGAGATCTCTGATTGTAGTCCTTAAAAACCACCAGCAAAGTAGTGCTTGCAAAGTCCTTGAAAGTCCTGGAATTTCATTTTACAGTATCTGTACGAACCCAGTACATTTGCTAAATATAATTGCAATTATACATATTTAAAATGAGATTGTATTCCTCTTCTTGACAGTGGCTTTTCTCTTTGTTGTTGTGTGTAGTTACTGGCTTTTCTACAGGGTCTATTTACATATTATCATCATGGGTACGAACTGGCCAAAGACTTCAACCATTTCAAGACAGACCTCACTATCAGCATTCAAAATGTGAGTCTATTTCTTACAACAGACCCTTACAGATGTTGATATTACACATTACAAAAGCAGAATTAGTTTGGTTTATAGCCTTAAAGGGTTAGTTCACCCAAAAATGAAAATTCTGTCATTAATTACTCACCCTCATGTCGTTGGACACCTGTAAGACCTCCGTTCATATTCGGAACACAAATGAAGATATTTTAGTTGAAAGCTGATGGCTGAGAAAGGCTTCAGATAGGCCTCCATTGGCATTCAGTACATTGACACTTCCAAGATCCATGAAAGGCACTTAAAACGTCGTTACAAAGTCCATCTCACCACAGTGGCTCTACAATAATTTTACGATGCGACGACAATAGTTTTTGTGCGCAAAAAAAAATCAAAATAACACCTTTATCCAACTTGTTTTCGACTTCCGTGTGTGCCTCCACGACGCATGCGCGAGAATATGACGCAGATCCGGCGTTCGGGAATCCATGAAATACACACTTAAGCCCCATTTTGAGCACTACGCCGAGACCTAAAGCACGATCAATGTAGAATCCAACAGCTTAGACACGCGCGTCTTCCTCTGCTCGTAAACAAATCACTTCTGGGTCATATGTCCGAATGCCGGATCTGCGTCATATTCTCGCGCATGCGTCGTGGAGGCACACACGGAAGACAATAACAAGTTGGATAAAGGTGTTATTTTGATTTTTTTTTGCGCACAAAAACTATTGTCGTCGCATCGTAAAATTATTGTAGAGTCACTGTGGTGAGAGACTTTGTAACGACGTTTTAAGTGCCTTTTATGGGTCTTGGAAGTGTCAATGTACTGAATGCCAATGGAGGCCTGTCTGAAGCCTTTCTCAGCATCAGCTTTCAACTAAAATATCTTCATTTGTGTTCCGAATATGAACGGAGGTCTTACGAGTGTCCAACGACATGAGGGTGAGTTATTAATGACAGAATTTTCATTTTTGGGTGAACTAACCCTTTAAAGACCCCCTGTAGTGAATTGTGAAAAGACTTAACGTTTTTAATGTTGTTTATGTATGTCTATATGGTGTTTTAAGACAATATGCTTTTAGACAAACCATGTGAAAATTCATAATTCAACACCATTGCTGAGTATCTTCTCCTTAAAGCTACACTGTGTAACTTTTTTTGTTTATTCTTAGCTAAAAACACTTAGTTCTTTCAAAAATATATGTGCTCATTAATGTATATTTACTTCTTTCAAGTAATAAAGTATTCTCGTAAGTTTATAATATGCCATTGAAAATACATACGGGTAATGGGTTCGAATGCCGGTCGCCATGTTGCCCCTCCATCTTGAAAGTACATTAGCCAAAGAGGGACATACCCGTAAATTCAAGCTTCTCCTTTCGCGTTTTAACACTCGATGGCACCGTGTCGAATGTGGACGAGGTCGAACTGGAAGCCATATTAATCTTGCACTAAATCGGCCACCGTAGGAGTTAAAACGAAATCGGAATTGAGAGGAAGAGAAACTAATATTCACTGGATGGTCATATACCTTTTAACCGCTAGATGGGGGAAAATATCACACAGTGTAGCTTTAAAACTCCAGTGAACCAAAGACATTTTCAATAACACGGTCTGATATCGCTGGTGTTTCGTACATCACAAACTGACCTATAACCTATCACGTCAACATGTGGTTGGGTTTTAGCATATCATTAATTATGCCACTATTTTTGAAAATAGGCTAATTTTCCAACTCCCCTAGAGTTAAACAGTTGAGTTTTACTGTTTTCGAATCCATTCAGCCGATCTCCGGGTCTGGCGGTAGCACTTTTAGCATAGATCATTAAATCTGATCTCTCCATGAGCAAGACACCTAACCCCAGCTTCTCCTGACGAGCTGGATTGGTGCCTTGCACGGCTGACACCGCCATCGGTGTATGAGTGGGTGAATGTGAGGCAATGTGTAAAGCGCTTTGGATGGCCATGGGTCTGTAGAAAGCGCTATATAAATACAGTCCATTTACCATTTATTGGACAGGATATCAACATGACTCAAACCTGACCCCTGACAGGAGCAGTCAATGTCCGTTTGCCAAAATACAAACTATCGTAAATCTGGCCACTTGACTTCAATGACCCTGGTCAGTTATGTGTTATATTTAAAGCAATGCAGTAGTTTCATGTAAGAATTTTGCAGTGTAGATTTTTTTTTTTTTCTTTACACTGAGCGGCAAGTTTTCACAAGCATTCTCGAATCTTCACATCTTCTCCTTAAATTGTCTTTGTGGTCTTTCAGACGCGGAACCGGTTTGGGAGCACACGTTCAGAGGTGGAATGTTTGATGAAGAAGATGAAGGAAAACCCGCACGAACACAAGAGCATCAGTACTCACACAATGCAGGGATACCTGTTTGTGCAGGAGAAACGTAAGTTGTGTGGAGCTTCTCTTTTATTCCTAAGACACAACTGATCACACTGACTTTTGGTTAGTGTGATTTTCTATTTAATTGTGTTTAATTTCCAGTTACTAACTAACTACACTACCCACAATACTAAATGTGACCCAACGTTCAGAAAAGTATCTGTTTGTATGGACACAGAAATTGTGTGGCAATAATACTTATTACATTATGTGTAGTTTTTACATGTGCAGTTATTACATTATGAGTTGCTACACAGCTCTACCATGAAGCATTGTGAATGACGTCATTGAACAGCATTGATCTCCCGGCATTCTCAAACTGCTTTATATTTGTGTATATGTAGTATCTAGTATCAAAGACTCTAAAACCGTTTGTCCACCGAAGCTTTTTTTTTCACACGGCTGGTGTATTTTTCAAGTCAAGTCACCTTTATTTATATAGTGCTTTTTACAATGCAGATTGTTTCAAAGCAGCTTTCACAGTGTACAGCCGAATCAAATTCTGTTGCATTATTTTCCTGTTTAACACTGTGAAGCTGCTTTGAAACAATTGGTATTGTAAAAAGCGCTAAATAAATAAAGTTGACTTGACTATAACCAGAGGTGGACAAAGTACACAACTCCATTACTCAGGGGTGGTAAAAGTACTCAAAAGTTATACTCAAGTAAAAGTATATATACCGAAATAAAAAATGACTCCAGTGAAAGTAGAAAGTCCTCCATTCAAACATCACTTGAGTAAAAGTACAAAAGTATCCAATTTAAAATGTACTCAAGTACCGAAAGTAAAAAGTAAATATTAAAATTAACTGTTAATATCAATACTTAAGAAGATCAATTGTTTTGGGAGTGATATCCAATGCTTTAATTGAACAAATTATAAGATTAGATACTGCAATTAAGAATTTGTTCGATTTTCAATCATAAGAGACAATGAAGTACCTTAACACAGTATAGGGGTTGAACTTAAAATAGACATGCTCCATAACATTAGCTGCATCAAACAGAAGATGTGCAAGATACTATTAACTAATTGAAAATTAATTCAAAAGCCATAACCACAATGACATATTACTTAACAATTAGTTAATAGTCATGTGCCTCAACAAGTAAAGTCATGACATAATGAAACCTTTGTAAATCGTTATCTAATGATTAATTAAAGCAGACAACTGGAAGTTGAAATGCATGGCTTTGACCCATTGTGATAATTATTATATTAACTAATTAATCTGTTATGTTATTAGGGAATTAATACATTGTCATATTTAATTAATAGAGATTCATGTATTACTTAATCTATTAATCATATATAATGTTCATTAGTTGCTGATGCAGTGATCATTAATAAATGATTTAGTTCTTCATGAGTCACACATTAACTCATGATCATCTGTGCATTACTCAAGCATGAATTAATGCATTATAGTGCGGCCCTTATTGTAAAGTGTTACCGATGTTTTCGTAGTAAATAGTGTGCCGCAAAAGAAAAAACATTGGGAAACACTGAGCTAACGTTAGTGTGGCAAACCTAGTCAGCTTTTCCAAGTCTAGCCCCGACTGGATCATCCATGACCGATCGACAGCATGCAGGGAGAACCAGCTTACTAGCTTGATTCTCTCCTGCAGCCACGTTTTTTTGTTGGTTTGGAAAGCAAGTGTAATAAAAACTTGGAGCGGGCGTGGGGAAATGTATTGGAGTAAAAAGTAAACTTTGTCTTTAATATTGTAGCGGAGTAAGAGTAAAAGTAGATGCAAACAAAAAATATTCAAGTAAAGTACAGATCCCCGAAAAAAATACTTAAGTAAAGTAACAAAGTATTTTTACTTCATTACTTACCACCACTGCCATTACTCGAGTGAAAGTAAAAGTACTACTGGTCAAATATTACTCTGTTACAAGTGAAAGTTGTTAAAAACAATTTTTACTTAAGTAAAAGTACAGAAGTACTTGCTTTTAAAAGTACTTTAGGTATCAAAAGTAAATTTACTTTTTTATGTCAATGCATTATTTTATTATTGTTGCATTGTTGTATAAATGCATGCTATGCCATGGTGGTTTATGCCCTTCAGTGATGCTCCATCCGACATGCTAGCATACAACTACCTTAAACTAATTCAAATTTACAAAGCTGCTGTCACTTTAAGGCAGAATGCACAAATCCTACACACTGATACACATCTGATATTCCCCCAACTGTTTACGTTCACTTAAAACATAATCAACTTTGTTTACGTGAATACTTTCCAAAATGAAAATTTTGACATTTTGTGTGTATTGGTCTGTTTAAGTGCTGTAAAGAAAGCTCTATTCGGTACTCATGCTCTGGCATCTCAGAGGCACAAAAACCAGACTGAACTGAACTCTTTCATCATGCTTTTTCAGATTCATCCATATGTATATGCTTCTCTTTCTCCCAGACATTTACATTTTACAAAAAAAACAAAAAACTTTTAAAGTAGAAAAAAAATCATCCACTGACTTGCAAAGCTGCTACAGAAACGACTTTTGACTTTGAGGACCTTGATAGAAATGTAGTGGAGTAAAAAGTACGATATTTGTCTTTCAAATGTAGTGAAGTTAAAGTAAAAGTTTCCCTAAAAAATAATACTTCAGTAAAGTACAGATATTCAAAAAGTGTACTTAAGTACAGTACTCAAGTAAATGTACTTCGTTACTGTCCACCTCTGACTATAACCCATCCATTTAAATTATATTAAGCCTTAAAGTTCTGCATAATTAAGGGTGATTGACACTATGGTCGAGCTAGACGGGCGTGGTTTCAGCAATCGGGCACCTCAGCTCCACCCATGTCCCACCTCTTTGCCCATTTTCAGTTATCCGGGAGTTATGCGGTGCCAATATGGCAACGGCCGGCTTTTAGGCTTCAAAAATGCTCTTCGGAAACCTACGGGTGACGTCAAAGGCACTACGTCCATATTTTTTACAGTCTATGGTCTCAACTGAAGAAAAAAATCCTGCTGCACTGCCAAAACACCTAGCGCCTAGCATTTTCAGTAGAGCGCTTAGCGTTTTCAGCAGAGCGTCTAGCGTTTTCAGCTGGCTCGAAACGCTTTGGTGGACACGCAGCTTTAGTCAGTTGTTACATGTTTTATTAAGGTTAATACAATTCTTTCATTCTAATGCCATTCCTTGTCAATGGTAATGCAATGTTTTACATGACATTCCATGAATCTTATTCCATGACATTCTGTCCCATACTCCAAAATTCTACTGCATCCCCAAAACGTTCCCAAAGTCCATGACATCAGTCAACACACATTTCAGGACATTCAATTCCAAGAAAATTGCATGAAATTTCCATAGAACTTCTAACATTATAACAGCAGTGTTTTCTATTGTAGGCTACTGTTTTTTTATATGATGTTTCACTATTCACAGTGCTTTGTTGCAACCCAGGCTCATGATAAATATGTGCCTGTGGTGTCATTTTAGCCAAAAATATTACGTTGTTTTTGCACTGTCCGTGGCTGTTTCAAAGTGAAATGTCCAGTGAGTGGCGCTAAAAAGCATGATTGATATTCTCTAAAACATATAAACATGACTGTGCCAACATTTTATTACATTGATTTATGCACTATTGTGCCAGTTGGAAATTGAAATGTGCAGTGAGTGGCGCCATAAAGTTAATACTCTGTTGCGTTTGAAGATAGTGTCTGATGTCATTTCTAGTGAGAAATTACTATTGTAGTAATTCAATATTTGCTTAGTTATCACCAAAGCTCATTCGGGTTTGTTGTAGATCAACAAGTCTGTTTCATGAAGTTCCTTCCTGTGCAAAAGCTGCCTGTGAAGTCATTGTTTAATAGGGCAGTGCGGCAACAAGCCAGCTGCCTCACCTTTCCTATGCAGCCTTTGTATGTCTCCCATGGGATTAGTTCACTTCAGAATTAAAAATGCCCTGATAATTTAATGTCATCCAACATGTTCATGTCTTTCTTTGTTCAGTCGAAAAGAAATGAAGGTTTTTGAGGAAAACATACCAGGATTTTTCTCCATATAGTGGACTTCAGCGGGAACCAACGGGTTGAAGGTCCAAATTGCAGTTTCAATGCAGCTTCAAAGAGCTCTACATGATCCCAGACGAGGAATAAGGGTCTTATCTAGCGAAACAATTATAAAAATGTATATACTTTTTAACCATGTTGGAAAGGTCACGTGTGAAGTGCTGTTCATCTGTGTACTCCGGTTCAAAAAGTAGGGTCGGACTCATTTTCTCCTTCAACTACTAAATCGGACAACATCGTTGTTTTATCTTTTTTTGTAAAGGGCGTTTGACTTAGTCTTTGCACATTCGCTGTGTTAACACTGGGGCAGTACTTCGCCTCCGTCATGTGTGACCTTTCCAACGTGATTATGTAATGCGTGTAGTCGTGGACGCTAGTGCAAGACGAGCATTTGTGCTTAAATAGTATCATTTTTTTTGTTTTTGAAAATGACGATCATTTGGCTAGATAAGACCCTTAATCCTTGTCTGGGATCATGTAGAGCTCTTTGAAGCTGCATTGAAACTGCAATTTGGACCTTCAACCCTTTGGTTCCCGCTGAAGTCCACTATATGGAACAAAATCCTGGTATGTTTTCCTCAAAAACCTTAATTTCTTTTCAACTGAAGAAAGAAAGACATCTTGGGTGACATGGGGGTGGGTAAATTATCAGGACATTTTAATTCTGAAGTGAAATACTCCTTTAACACACCTGATGTGTGTCAGATAAGAGAGACAGAAAATGTGCAGAGCGTTGGGTCCCCAGGACCAGAATTGAAAACCACTGGATTAAAGTATGTATTAATATTTTAAATTAGCTTTAATTTTTCTATTTTTAGTTTTTATTTTAATTTTAGTTTGTTTTAGTACATTTGTTATGTGCTATTTCATTGTTTGTGTTTTTTTTTATTTCTGTTTATATTTAACTAATTTTATTTAGGTTTAGTACATCAATTTATTTTATTTCAGTTAGTTGTGTAATGTAATGCAACATTTTTTTAACAGTTTTTTTTTTAAATGTAGGTTTTATATTTTATTTAAGGTCTATATTTTTATATTTACAGTATTCAATAACTGAAAACATTTGTTTACAGTTTTAATCAAGGGAAAGTAACAGAATCAAATACAAGACTCAAGACTCAAGGCAAATTCTGCTGTACAGCAGCTGTAGCAAAATATTAGTGTCATTATTATTCTGCTCTATTCAGTTCAGTGGTGTCTCAGTGCAGTTTAATAACTGTGTCAAGTTCATTCATTACGAAACAAGTTCAGTCCAGCTATAAGCAGCTCTTCTGAAGAGTCATTATACTCAATTATACTTAATTCAGCTCAAGTTCTGTTCTCACCTGATAGTGTGAGTGCAGTTAGATAAGTAATATTGCTTAATATTAAGGGTTTGTTTACACGACAACAGTTCTTAAAGGGATAGTTCACCCAAAAATGTAAATGACCCCATGATTTACTCACCCTCAAGTCATCCTAGGTGTATATGACATTCTTCTGTCAGACAAATTAAATCAGAGTTATATTAAAAATGTCCTGGCTCTTCCAAGCTTTATAATGGCAGTGAATGGTTGTGTTGTTTTTGAAGTCCATAAACGTGCATCTATCCATCATATAACTGCTCCACACGGCTCTGGGGGGTTAATAAAGGCCTTCTGACGTGAAGTGGTGCATTTGTGTAAAAATAATATCCATATTTAAAACTTTATAGACTAAAATAACTAGCTTCCGGCAGTCTTGCGCTAAAAGAGTAACACAACCTTTCACTGCCATTATAAAGCTTGGAAGAGCCAAGACATGTTTACTATAACTCTGATTGTATTTGTCTGAAAGAAGAATGTCATATATACCTAGGATGACTTGAGGGTGATTAAATCATGGTTTAATTTTCATTTTTCTCTCCTTTGGGTCAATTTGACCTGTTTTAAGAAATGAATGGGAAATATATATATGTGCACGCACACACAGAAATGCGTAATAAAATCTTTTACAAAATATAGTTTTTTATATATCTAAATATATATCTGAATGCAAAAAAATCAAAGTTCTATTCCCATATTCCAGTTGATTTGCTCTATTTAGAATCTCCCTATAGGCCCATCTAGTGGCAATTATCACAAAATGTCATTGTTGTCCATAAGAGGTCAGCGGAGACACTCAATGTGTAATCTGTTATGATGTTTTCATAAAAATAATACTGGAATAAAATAATGTCAAATGCACATTTTTATTTAAAATAATACAATTCTAAAATACATTAAAAATCACCAAATAATATATGTATATACAAAACTATATAAATATAAATATAATATTTTATTATAATAGACTGATAATAAGATTTCTGGACATTGAAGATTTCAATTTTTTTTAAGGCTCCGGGTCATTTTGAAGCTTGAGTATATGTTTTGTTACACTTTGGGAAGGAGAGCTGTGTGATCCACCGTACTGTATCTTGTAATCTAACTGTATTGTTCTCATATGGATTTATACCAAATCAGGTTCCTTCGTGTCCACATGGGTGAAGTACTACTGCTCCTATCACCGAGAGCCCAAACGCATGACCTTGATGCTGTTCGATCAGAAGTCTGGGGGCAAAATTGTAAGTTGTTTTATTCTCTCTCTCTTCTCTCTCTCTCTCTCTCTCTCTCTCTCTCACACACTCACACACACACACACACACACACACACACACACACACACACACACACACACACACACACACACACACACACACACACACACACACACACACACACACACACACACACACACACACACACACACACACACACACACACACACACACACACACACCCTGTCGCACCCTTTCACTCAACAGCATGTGTAACCTTTAGATTGGAGAGTGAATTCTGGCACTGGCCACGTGCTTGTTTCCCCATGCTGGCACTGACACGACTCTTATCCTGCACAAAAAGCTGTGTATCGCATGGTTGAGCTGGCACTAGTGTCTGCGCCTGGCGCTGTGCCCGTCCCACTCTCCACAGTCACACACAGGGTCAATAGCACGAATCTCACACCAGGGACTGCATGCGGCCTGATTACATTCCGACCACTTTCAACCAAACTAAACAAACAAACCTACAAACCGCAAGAGAAAAGCAAACAGAAACGTGTCTTATTGTGTTTAAAAATTCAATACAGAATCCAATTGTTTCTTGTTCCAATTTGTATGGTTTGTGTTATTGCTGACATATTTATTTAGAAAAGCACAACATTTGCATACATTCAATTGAAAGGTTTTCGTCTGTTGCAACAAGAAACTTTCAATTGAATATAGGCAAATTGCAGAATTAAATAATTGCTTTCGATTCTTGAGTTGGAATTTGAATCACTGTCACCCAATGGATTTTAAAGTGGAATGGCAGGAATACACAGTAATTTAAGTAATTATTAAGTAATTACGTAATAATTTGAGTAATTTACAAAATTGCAATTTTAACAATTCAACAACAGAGGAATTGCATTAGTCCAACACGTCCAGCTCATAGACCATAAAAAAATACTGAAGAAAAGTAAACCGTCAACGTTCGAATATGGCGCTGACATTTTCGCAGATTTGGGACCGAGTCTGTGCAGTAGTGACCTCAGTACCAGAGTCTGTGCAGTAGTGACCTCAGTACCAGAGTCTGTGCAGTAGTGACCTCAGGCCCAGGGTCTGTGCAGTAGTGACCTCAGTACCAGAGTCTGTGCAGTAGTGACCTCAGGCCCAGGGTCTGTGCAGTAGTGACCTCAGGCCCAGGGTCTGTGCAGTAGTGACCTCAGGCCCAGGGTCTGTGCAGTAGTGACCTCAGTACCAGAGTCTGTGCAGTAGTGACCTCAGGCCCAGGGTCTGTGCAGTAGTGACCTCTGGACCAGGGTCTGTGCAGTAGTGACCTCAGGCCCAGGGTCTGTGCAGTAGTGACCTCAGGACTAGAGTCTGTGCAGTAGTGACCTCAGGACCAGAGTCTGTGCAGTAGTGACCTCAGGACTAGAGTCTGTGCAGTAGTGACCTCAGGACCAGAGTCTGTGCAGTAGTGACCTCAGGACCAGAGTCTGTGCAGTAGTGACCTCAGGACTAGAGTCTGTGCAGTAGTGACCTCAGGACTAGAGTCTGTGCAGTAGTGACCTCAGGACTAGAGTCTGTGCAGTAGTGACCTCAGGACCAGAGTCTGTGCAGTAGTGACCTCAGGACCAGAGTCTGTGCAGTAGTGACCTCAGTACCAGAGTCTGTGCAGTAGTGACCTCAGGCCCAGGGTCTGTGCAGTAGTGACCTCAGGCCCAGGGTCTGTGCAGTAGAGACCTAAGTACCAGAGTCTGTGCAGTAGTGACCTCAGTACCAGAGTCTGCACAGTAGTGACCTCAGGCCCAGGGTCTGTGCAGTAGTGACCTCATGACTAGAGTCTGTGCAGTAGTGACCTCTGGACCAGGGTCTGTGCAGTAGTGACCTCAGGCCCAGGGTCTGTGCAGTAGTGACCTCTGGACCAGGGTCTGTGCAGTAGTGACCTCAGGCCCAGGGTCTGTGCAGTAGTGACCTCATGACTAGAGTCTGTGCAGTAGTGACCTCTGGACCAGAGTCTGTGCAGTAGTGACCTCAGTACCAGAGTCTGTGCAGTAGTGACCTCAGGCCCAGGGTCTGTGCAGTAGTGACCTCATTACTAGAGTCTGTGCAGTAGTGACCTCTGGACCAGAGTCTGTGCAGTAGTGACCTCTGGACCAGAGTCTGTGCAGTAGTGACCTCAGGACCAGAGTCTGTGCAGTAGTGACCTCAGTACCAGAGTCTGTGCAGTAGTGACCTCAGGCCCAGGGTCTGTGCAGTAGTGACCTCAGTACCAGAGTCTGTGCAGTAGTGACCTCAGGCCCAGGGTCTGTGCAGTAGTGACCTCAGGCCCAGGGTCTGTGCAGTAGTGACCTCAGGCCCAGGGTCTGTGCAGTAGTGACCTCTGGACCAGGGTCTGTGCAGTAGTGACCTCAGGCCCAGGGTCTGTGCAGTAGTGACCTCAGGACTAGAGTCTGTGCAGTAGTGACCTCAGGCCCAGGGTCTGTGCAGTAGTGACCTCAGGACCAGAGTCTGTGCAGTAGTGACCTCAGGACTAGAGTCTGTGCAGTAGTGACCTCAGGACCAGAGTCTGTGCAGTAGTGACCTCAGGACCAGAGTCTGTGCAGTAGTGACCTCAGGACCAGAGTCTGTGCAGTAGTGACCTCAGTACCAGAGTCTGTGCAGTAGTGACCTCAGGCCCAGGGTCTGTGCAGTAGTGACCTCAGGCCCAGGGTCTGTGCAGTAGTGACCTAAGTACCAGAGTCTGTGCAGTAGTGACCTCAGTACCAGAGTCTGCACAGTAGTGACCTCAGGCCCAGGGTCTGTGCAGTAGTGACCTCATGACTAGAGTCTGTGCAGTAGTGACCTCTGGACCAGGGTCTGTGCAGTAGTGACCTCAGGACTAGAGTCTGTGCAGTAGTGACCTCAGGCCCAGGGTCTGTGCAGTAGTGACCTCAGTACCAGAGTCTGTGCAGTAGTGACCTCAGGACTAGAGTCTGTGCAGTAGTGACCTCTGGACCAGAGTCTGTGCAGTAGTGACCTCAGTACCAGAGTCTGTGCAGTAGTGACCTCAGGCCCAGGGTCTGTGCAGTAGTGACCTCATGACTAGAGTCTGTGCAGTAGTGACCTCTGGACCAGAGTCTGTGCAGTAGTGACCTCTGGACCAGAGTCTGTGCAGTAGTGACCTCAGGACCAGAGTCTGTGCAGTAGTGACCTCAGGACCAGAGTCTGTGCAGTATTGACATCAGGACCAGAGTCTGTGCAGTAGTGACCTCAGGACCGAGTCTGTGCAGTAGTGACCTCAGGACCAGGGTCTGTGCAGTAGTAACCTCAGGACCAGAGTCTGTGCAGTAGTGACCTCAGGACCAGAGTCTGTGCAGTAGTGACCTCAGGACCAGAGTCTGTGCAGTAGTGACCTCAGGACCAGAGTCTGTGCAATAGTGACCTCAGGACTAGAGTCTGTGCAGTAGTGACCTCAGGCCCAGGGTCTGTGCAGTAGTGACCTCATGACTAGAGTCTGTGCAGTAGTGACCTCTGGACCAGAGTCTGTGCAGTAGTGACCTCAGTACCAGAGTCTGTGCAGTAGTGACCTCAGGCCCAGGGTCTGTGCAGTAGTGACCTCATGACTAGAGTCTGTGCAGTAGTGACCTCTGGACCAGAGTCTGTGCAGTAGTGACCTCTGGACCAGAGTCTGTGCAGTAGTGACCTCAGGACCAGAGTCTGTGCAGTAGTGACCTCAGGACCAGAGTCTGTGCAGTAGTGACCTCAGGACCAGAGTCTGTGCAGTAGTGACCTCAGGACCGAGTCTGTGCAGTAGTGACCTCAGGACCAGGGTCTGTGCAGTAGTAACCTCAGGGCCAGAGTCTGTGCAGTAGTGACCTCAGGACCAGAGTCTGTGCAGTAGTGACCTCAGGACCAGAGTCTGTGCAGTAGTGACCTCAGGACCAGAGTCTGTGCAGTAGTGACCTCAGGACCAGAGTCTGTGCAGTAGTGACCTCAGTACCAGAGTCTGTGCAGTAGTGACCTCAGTACCAGAGTCTGTGTAGTAGTGACCTCAGGCCCAGGGTCTGTGCAGTAGTGACCTCAGGACCGTGTCTGTGCAGTAGTGACCTCAGGACCAGAGTCTGTGCAGTAGTGACCTCAGGACCAGAGTCTGTGCAGTGGTGACCTCAGGACCAGAGTCTGTGCAGTAGTGACCTCAGTAACAGAGTCTGTGCAGTAGTGACCTCAGTACCAGAGTCTGTGTAGTAGTGACCTCAGGCCCAGGGTCTGTGCAGTAGTGACCTCAGGCCCAGGGTCTGTGCAGTAGTGACCTCAGTACCAGAGTCTGTGCAGTAGTGACCTCAGGCCCAGGGTCTGTGCAGTAGTGACCTCAGGACCAGAGTCTGTGTAGTAGTGACCTCAGGACCAGAGTCTGTGCAGTAGTGACCTCAGGCCCAGGGTCTGTGCAGTAGTGACCTCAGGACCAGAGTCTGAAAATTCAGAAAAAAGTTTGTTAGTGTCTAAGTGATGACTTCACTCAGAGAAGCTGTTAATCTCGGCTGTCAATCATGATGTCAATAACAAAGGTGTAGCTTTTAATAACAAAGGTGCAGACTCTTTGGAAGCGTCGACAATACATTTTGGTCCAAAAATAACAAAAACTAAGACTTTATTAAGCATTGTCTTCTCTTCCGGTTTAGTTTGAATCCGCGCTCACGCGCCACAGTGACGCTGCTGACGTAAGACGCTGTGACGTGTTATCTGGTATCTGCTATCGCACCCCTGCTATCGCACCAGATAACACGTCACAGCGTCTTACGTCAGCAGCGTCACTGTGGCGCGTGAGCGCGGATTCAAACTAAACCGGAAGAGAAGAAAATGCTTAATAAAGTCTTTGTTTTTGTTATTTTTGGACCAAAATGTATTGTCGACGCTTCAAAAGAGTCTAACTAACCAAATGATGTCACATATGGACTACTTTGATGATGTTGTCATTACCTTTCTGGACGTGGACAGCAAAGTGTGCTTAGACTTCCATTCAAAGGACTGAAAGCCCACGGACTAAATCTAAAATATCTTAAACTGTGTTCCGAGGATGAACGGAGGTCTTACGGGTGTGGAACAACATCGGGGTGAGTCATTAATGGAAGAAATTTCATTTTTGGGTGAACTAACCCTTTAATGTTAAGACTTTAATTATGTATTTTTTGTATGATCGTTTTGACCAAGTAAGGCATGGTACAAACATGGTACTCACGGTAAATCAAGAAAACAAGATTCACAGACTAACCGTTTTGAGCTACAGTATATAATAATGATTTGTTTTCTGTCGATAAAAGTATCCAAACAGTTGCTCACCTGTCTAATAAAACGCATAATAATTTCAAAGCGTCTTTGGTGTTTCCATGGTTTCTACGGAAGTATGTAAATTGAGGGTAACGCGGAAATTACGTCATTGACTGGTGATGCAATGACACGGGCCGTTACACTGATTAAAATTGATGATTTCTCTGGATTTCAACATTGTTGAAAAGATTTGTGATAATGTAAGTACACAAGTCGAAAAAATATATAACATTGTTCTAGTGGTTTTTGGATGTTTAAATCCAAAAATCTTACATATTGTGCCTTTAACCTTTTTTTAAGAACCTTTTTTTTATTTTTTATTTTGTTGAATTGTCTATTCAGAATCGTTGGTGAATCGTGCCGCTCTAAAATGTTATTACAAACACAATTACAGCAATTTGTTATTTTTTTTCAATGTTCATTCTATTTTAATTCTGCTTTTTCTTTAAAATCAAATTTGAATTTGAATCATGTTTGCTGTCTCAATACAGTACATATTAAAGAAGCTTATGTAGCTATTTATCTTTCACACAAACACCGAATTTAAATTGAATTAAATGATTGAATTTGTAATGAATGAACTTTAAATATTTCGATATTCCAATAAATAACAGACATTTTTATTTTTCTAGGTTTTATTCAACCTAATGTTTATGTATTGTATCTGCGACATGTTGTCATTTACAACAGTCATTGCAGCTAATCCTACTGTTGGTTAAACGAACATGTTTACAGTAAATAGACTCATAATTTAGCAAGCAAAACGACCAGAGGGATTACAAGCAGAAATTACAAACTCCTATTTTTAATCACTTTGCAATGAAACCAGTTGACTGCATGTCTGCTAATCTTCAAGGGGCGGCAGTGGCTCAGTGGTTCATGTAGGTTGTCTACAAACCGGAAGGTTGGTGGTTCGATCCCCGGTTCCACCTGACCAAGTGTCGAGGTGTCCATGAGCAAGACACCTAACCCCAGCTGCTCCCGACGAGCTGGATGGCGCCTTGCATGGCTGACACCGCCGTCGGTGTATGAATGAGTGTGTGAATGGGTGAATGTGAGGCAAAAATGTAAAGCGCTTTGGATGGCCGTAGGTCTGTTAAAAGCGCTATATAAATGCAGTCCATTTACCATTCAACATATTTGGCATGATGTTTTAGTGAGCTACGTATATGGTAGCCTGGTCCAGGCTACCAGACTCTCGTACATTTCAGTTGTACAGAGAGTCTGGCCACTCTCCATTGACAAGTCTTAACCTCCTTGTAGGCGGGTACTCTGTTGAAGTTTAAAACTATTGGATCTGCCCAGAGCCACTCTGGATCTGCCATAACCAATCGCTAACGTTTGGTCATGACGTATGTCATCTCAAACTAGCGCACAACATCAACGTCATCATTCTCAGCCACTCCCTCTGTTCGCTGATTGGACCGGTTAAAATTTGACGAATAAAGCCAGAGTATATACCGCAATCCCAGACGGAGTACTGAAAGAAAATTAAAATTGAGCTGAAGTATGTAGGAGGGCGGAGCCAGGCTACGTATATAGATGATATTAATGAAAAAATCGTTTTAGAAGAGAAGTCTAGAGAGAAGACAAGACTGGCAAAAAACATATATTGAATTAAACAATGTGATGAGTTAAAAATATTACTTTACACAGACAAAGGTTGGTAAGTAGTTCTGTAGCTCTTGTAGTAGCTCTTGACTGGAGGTTTTGCTAAGGTTGTTACTAGGGAGTTGCTAGGGTGTTCTGTGGCTGCTTACTGGTCCAAGTCAAGTATTTTCGTAATGAAAATCGTAAATGTTATCAATTCCAGTAGTAATAGCACACCACAGCCCAACAAGCCACGCGATTTGATAATTCATGTTTTCAGCACAAACGGTGGGGTTGAATTATGGACCAAAGTGTAATACTTCAGGTTAAGGGTTCAAATACTAATGCAAATACTTTGGCTTGGCTTGCTCAGTTTGGGACACTAAATATTCAAATACATTTTAAACTAGATCACTGATCTGCCCGCATTGTCACTATATGATCATTGAAATGAGCTGGATGACATCACCGTTTTCTCACAGTCGAATCAAATTCTGCTGCATTATTTTCCTGTTTAACACAGTGAAGCTGCTTTGAAACAATCAGCATTGTAAAAAGCGCTATATAAATAAAGGTGTCGTGTCTTGTCTAATGCAAATACCTTTTCCACTATGGTATTCAATGGCTGCCGAGATCTTGGTTACAAACATTCTTCCAAATATCTTCTTTTGTGTTCAGCAGAACAAAGAAATGTATACAGGTTTGGAACAACTTGAGGGAGAGTAAATGGTGACAGAATTTTCATTTCTGGGTGAACTTTCCCTTTAAAACATGACTTTGTCCCTAATTATGTCCCTAAGATTAAAAGAGATTTAAGGACATAAAAAAAAAGAAATAAGAAGGGTCAAAGTTCCAGTTCTATTGTAGTATAATTATATTAATTAAAGGGGTGATGAATTGAAATATCAACTTTCCCTTGAGCCTTTGATATATAAAAGGTCATGGTAATATAAGAATATCCTGTAAGTCTCGGAGATGAAAACTTCTTTGTTAGTCAAAGAAAAGCTTTTATAGACACCCGGCCAAGCAAACGCTCGGTCTCAGAATGTGCCAGGCTATGACGTCAGGGTGTGGTGAAGCACCGCCTCAACAGAAGAAGAACAACGCCTGATTCTGTAGCCCCGCCCACCGACTCGTGCCACTAACATAACACAGGCCTACATGGAGCTAAACCAGATAGAATTTCTAAACATACCGCATAAGCTTAATTCGGATTCCAATATTATGAATGCATGGATGAACTTTATTTTTAATGAAGATCCAGCTCACGTGGGGAAGACATTGCACGCCTGTTCTTTAATTTCGCCGGATTCGTTTGTAAACAAGAGACTGAATTTGCAGACAAGATGAGATTAAAATGTTTTTATATGTGATAGTATTGTATTGTTACAGATCGTTTGATATCTATTGATTATGTGTACGTGTCTAACTGAACCTTAGCACGCTGTCAAAGGCTGAAGAATCCTCTATTTGTGGTGTTGTTGGTTCATTGCGAATCGGGATCAGACTCTGACATGTATGGGCTAGGGCTCACAAAGCCCAACGTCCCGGGGCTATGTGTTTTCCAGACAGGCTACCAAAACGTAAGCCTGGCCTGCCGACTGGCTATCTTAAATAGTGAAATAACATTCATTTCTTGATGTGCGTTCACTCTCTTGACTTGATATTTGAAGGAAAAATACAATCGCAGAAGTTTTGATCATGCAGTCTGCAACGTACTTGCCATGTGTGTGTGTGTGTGTGTGTGTGTGTGATGCACGGTTCGCGCTTATATCCACCGATCGGGCGGGCCAAGTAATACAAAAATAACATTCCAATCAATCACGGGTGGATGAGAGATAAATCAATGTGTTTTTTTTTATAAAGATATTTTGCGCGCCCTGTGGGACGAATCATTTCGTTTGCCATTTCTCACAGGCTTTCAAAACAATTCCTTGTGTAGCCTACTCACAGGGGAGCTGAAACTCATTAAATATGCAAAACTGTTATCCAATCCTAGCCGGTGGGCGTTTACTTCCAAGTCTTCAGTGCGGCATGCCCATCAAAACCCAGTGTTTCTTGAGAGAGCCTCAAAACCAGGGTGGAAAATAGCCTATTACTTATTCATTATGATGTTTTTGGAATGTAAAAACCACGCAAACGTCATAAGTTGACCTCAGACAACAGAATAAAAAAATTAAAAAGTCAGTTCACGACCCCTTTAAAATAATATATATATATATATATATATATATATATATATATATATATATATATATATATATATATATATATATATATATAAAAAATATGCACACATTCACTCTTAGTTTCGTCTGCCTAATATGTTAAAATGCAAAACACAACCCTAACCCTAACTCATTTCAAAATGGTGAAATTTCATGAAAAAATGTCAAGTAGGTTGCATCACTCCATTTGACTTTATCTTAAAACAGTTGTCAAATATTACATGTTTAGCTACTTACATCTCACAATGCACTCTTTCGCTGCTATAACTAAAGTGTCACGTTGGTATTCGCATTAACTTCTTTGATTTGATTGGCTGTCTTCACCCATTGTGACAGTGATGAGCGCTGTTAGACCGCTGTGGCAGACCAACCTAAAAATGTAACGTTTTACTTTTGTCATCCTAGCCACAGACAGAGCAGTGTGTAATGGAGTTTAGCAGAGCAGCAGCATGAACAATATCAAATATTGGGGGGACAATTTGGCTATTTCTAATTATTATAATTATACTTGTTCCCCTCAATGTCTATGGTGGTTACGGCTCTGCCGCAGGGTGTCCCATTAGTCATTTTTAATTTCCGACGAGTGCTCACATTAGCTCAGTTTGTTTAGTCTGCGATCGTTATGCTAGCATTACCTTATCACCTTTTCTGGTATGACAAGAGAGGAAGAAAACTAGAGAGAAGTCACACAGTGGAGTGGATTAATAGAAACAATTAGACTGTAAGTGGAGAGGTCACTGAAAAAGAGACGCCAGCGCTCTGGTAATGAACTCCACAGGCATGCGTGTAATGTGTTGCTAGTCGGTAAAGGAGTTGTGAAGTGTTGCAATAAAAATAGCTCACCATATTTGAGCACCCATTCCTTGGCCAGACTTTGCAAGAAGATATGGAGTTACCTGACACTTTATCATACATTTATATAATCATTTATGTGATGACAGTGTAGTCTGTAAATATAGAACATCTGGTCACATTTTCCTGTCAACTGTCCAGGCTCACATAAAAATCAAATTTGGTGCCTATATTCAACCATATGTTTCTCTTTCAGGGAGATGAGGAAAGCTTTACGCTCAAATCTTGCATCAGAAGGAAAACAGACTCCATCGAGAAGAGGTTCTGCTTTGACATTGAAGCCGTGGACCGGTGAGTTGATGGCGCACATACCCGCCACCAGGTGGCGCTTTAGTCCACATAACATCCAGCGGGAGTTGCACTTCCTGGCTGCTGCTCAGGAAAGGGGGTGGAGATTTTAACTAGAGTAAGAGTACACTGCAGATACCTTCAACCCTTCATAACTGTTGCAGTATCTAGGAATGGAAGCGGCCAAAAGTGGTTGTAGGCAGAAGAAAGCGGCAGATTACTTTACACTTAACCTTTAGGGCAAAATATGTGGTGACAATGTTGAACTGATAGGTAGTAGCCCGCACCATGCTTTTCACACTGCAAAAATCATTCTCTTAATATTTTAGTCTTGTTTCCCAGCAAAATTGATCAGATAATACAATTTATTTCCAGAGAATATACTGTATATCTTGAATTAATAGAATTAACTAAGATTCAAGCACACACTTTACTAAACGCTGCGTTTAAAGGTGCAGTGTGTAATATTGACAGCTAGCAGTTGAAATGGGTACTGCAGTTCAAATTCAAAACGTTGTTTCCCTTGCCTCCTCCTCCTTAGTCTCAACAGGAACGAGCACAGTTGACAATGGAAACCGATGAGCATTACAACACTGTATATTTATCCACGTTTTAATATGTTTTTTAAAACGGAGTGTCTATTTACACCAAGTGCAAATAGCATGCCTTGCTGGCAAGTGCTATTTGCACTAGCTCTGCCTAGATTAAAAAATAAAAACATGTATTTCAGGGTCTTCGGTGGCGTAGTCAGTAGAGCGCAAGGTTTAAGGATCCTGGTTTTGCCGCGATCGACCCGGGTTCCAATCCGCCTTTTGCAGAGCTCGCTCTTCTCCCTTTCCCCATCACAGATCACATCGGAAAGGCATTTACTTTCAATAAAAATTAAGAAAATGTTCTAAAAGTGGAAATAAAGTGCCTAATGAAATTATATTTAATAATAATAAAAGCATTTATTGGGTAGGGGCTTTTATTGTCCCATTAAGGCAGCATCCATTTAATAATTTATATAAATATAGCTATATGTTATTATTGCATCCTGTTAATGTACAGCAATACTGAGGTGCAAATAGTATGTATCTTTCAAAATAAAGTATAAACTGCTTGTAATTACTATTTACACATATTGCAAATAACTCCTACTTTTATATGATGTAAATAGAATATAACACTATTTTCACTTAGTATGCTGTTTCACTTAGTAAATAGCATCTACAGTAAATCTTAGTAAATAGCAATTATTGCTAAGAAAAGATGTTATTTTCACTTAGTGCAAATAGCCTCTGCCTTTTTAATATGCCTCTGGTGATAGAGGTTTTTAGATGGATGCCGATGCTTTTTAGGTCAGGTAGAATCTGCGATCTCTGACCCAGTTGGTTTGCTAGCTTTCATGGCTGCAATGTGTTGTGTTTTCTGCCAACTGGCAACCGGAGTGTTGAAATACTATTGGGTAAAATGGCAGTGGGCGGAATCACACAGACCCCAGACCCCCCACCCCCCACACCCCAGACATTCTGACACGGAACGCACATTTCAAAGAGGAATAACTGGCTGTAGCGTTGTTTTTTGGAGAAACAAGTGTGTGAACTCAGCATTTTTTCTTAAATCTCTGCGAACATATTATGGTATTTGTATGCTTTAGTACAG
The DNA here is from genome assembly GCF_949357685.1 of Gobio gobio. Lineage (NCBI taxonomy): Eukaryota > Metazoa > Chordata > Actinopteri > Cypriniformes > Gobionidae > Gobio > Gobio gobio. The sequence goes on along the minus strand of NC_137107.1, from coordinate 11,792,581 downwards.
TCAAAAACATTACATACAACACCTTTACAGCAATTTGCCGATAGTTTAAGAAAAATACATTTAAATCATTTTGTACAAAAGTTTGGAATAATATCGATTTTTTTAATGTTTGAAAGAAGTCTCAAAGAGGCTGCATTTCTGCATTTAACAGTAGAGTAGAATGGGGATAAATCATACACCGAGTGCAATGCGACAGCAGGCGCGACGCAAGTGTTTTTTGCTAGTTTCAGCCCGAAGCAGTTATCATGTTCACGTCCAGCGCCACGTTGTTTAAATAGCAAATGCACTCGCGCCCACGTGAGGTAAAGAAGCGCTATTTTATCATATTAGATACATTTGAGTGTGTTGAAAGGTATGTTATAATGCTACTATATGTGCGTACGCTCGGCGGCTAATAAAACACACTTGTTGAACACTGCAGTAAGATTAAAAGGGTTAAAATTGCTTATTTCTCTGGATTTAAACATTTGGGATAATGTAAGTACAACAAACAAGTCAACAAAATATATAACATTTTTCTAGTGGTTTTTGGATATTTTAATCCAAAAATCTTACATATTGTGCCTTTAACTTTAGCATTTGTTACAATACGGATACAGTTACAAGTAAGACCATTGATGGCTCCTCATTACCCTTTAACATGGCATGAGGAGCCATCAATGATCTTACTTTTAATTGTATCCGTATTGTAACAAATGCCAATGTTAACTTTTTTCTTTCTTTTTTATCTATAGCATTTGTTATGAAAAATAGCACCATACACATATAGCTACAAACTATAGCTACAACATGCCATAGTTGTAATATAAATCTTTACTGAAAAATCTATTCCCTTAACAGATTATCTATTATAAATTCTACAAGTTAGTCAAAATTTCCCACAATAATCCCACAATAGAGCATGATAAGTTCTAGTAAAGGTGGTCATGAGTAGTTTAGAAAGCGTTGTAATTTATGTTGGTGCAGGATGTTTCCTCTTCTTAGTTTATGTGGCTGTTTTAGATCACTTTTGATTTTCTCCAAAGCGTTTTAAAGTGGTAAATTCTAAATAGGTTCAAATTCAAATGGGTTGCACATTTTATCATCAGTGTCGTGGTAGGAACGGCTCGCACAAATCTTATCACACATTTAGAGCGCACATCCCTCCCACAAACTACGTCACTGCTGATTTGGCATACAACTGGCTCTTGACACCAACGATCCTGTATAGCCCCGGCTCATCAATACCTGTTATAGAAAACCACAGACGGTCACATGTGCTGCTCACCATCTGACCTTTATTTATGAACAACAACAAAAAAACTATATGGATGTACCTAGCATACAAGTAAAAGCCAGTGCACTGTGCCGTGTGCTGGAAAACCTCTTAATATTTCAGTATGGCAGCTCTATCAGTAAATCAGTTGCGCGCACACACACACCATTAACCCGTGTGACAACTGAAGGTTAGGTCATGTCAGGTCAGGCAGAGTTATGGTAATAGAACTGGGCCTGTTATAATGAGTTTGTGGACAGAAGCCCCTGATAGATTTACAGTGTGTTATATGTGTTTGTGTATATGATGTTCATTTTTTTATTGGCTAAGCCGACATATTGGAATGTGTTTAGATAGTCTTTTTGTGGGTTTGAAATCAGAAAAACAGGAGGATATTTTTTTAAATTGCAATGTGATTTAATGTGAGTTAATTGGTGTTTTTTGACTCACTTAAGTAGGACTTAAGTACATATTTCTATGCAATTTAATAGTTACTTGTGTTTGAAATAGGGTTAGTGTACTGTCAAATGTGCTGACAAGCATTTCAAACGTGTTTGTCATGTATTTAAATATATTTAATTACACACTTCTAATGATGCAGTCACAATTTACGACAATTAAAATATATTTACTTTAAAGGTGCAGTAAGCGATTTCTGAAGAAAAGCGGTTGAAAATTTAAGTCAACATTTAAACAAATAATTTTGCCAATGTTTGCTAGATGTCTGCTCTGTGTGTGTGCTCAAAAAATATTGTGTTCGTACTTTGTGTATAGTCCTGGCTGTGTAAACAGAAGGGGAAAAAAACGATCCACAGATCAGCAAAACACTCTTTTAGCCAGCACAGAGTTAGCTTATTTTCTGCTCCATATGTGAGTAACATTGTTTTTTGCTATGTTTCACTGAACCAAGATATGGTGTTGTATGCTGTTGTTGTTGTTATTGAATCGCAGCTGATTCATCCACACTTGCGGCAGCTGTGATGCGGTTAGTGTTGCATATCATGCAATTTCTTTTGGGTAGGGCTAGGGCTGGGAATCAAGTTTGATACTTTTTAGGTACAAACCGAATTGCCTCGATACCATCGAGTATCGTAAAAGGTCTTGTTCTATACCAAATTTCGATACCTAAGGGGTTAATCTTGTCAACATCAGTGAGCCAATAAGCATGCAGCATGATTAGCGTGGTGAAAAAAACATTAGTTTACGCGGTTATGCCCGTCTGTGGCGCATTACGGCTCCAACATGGCCACCGGAGCTGATCGCATCCTCTCTAGTCAATGCTTCTGTTTATACCGGCCGTGCCGCGGCAGAAGGATGGAACAAAATCTTGTCGGAGCCGTGATGTGCTGCAGACGTGTGAGTGTAAATAGGGGGTAAATCGTCCCAACCCACATAGATGTGGAAAAGATAAAAAATTGTGGCTACATTTCACCAGGCTCGATGCCAATAGCGCGCAGTGCAATATTCACGACAAGATAATTGGCACTAATGGTGCGTTCACACTGGACGCGATTCGCGCGAGTGATTTACATGTTAAGTCAATGCAGAGACTCGAAATGGCATTCTGCGGCGCGATTCACGCGAATGAGGCGCGAGATTCGCGCGATTGAGGCGGCGCGAAGGACGCGAATTGAGCGTTTTGAACGCGCGATTCGCACAAATCGCTCAAGTTGAAAAATCTGAACTTTGGCGGATATTTCGCGCCGCATTAACCAATCAGGAGCTTGCTCTAGTAGTGACAACAATGAGGAGAAAATCTGTATATTAATATCTGGTTCAGACAATATGATTATCACTGTGATAACATTAAATGACATGAAACACAACCCAGTCTCTTTTTGTTAAATGCAAGTTTATGTATGATCAATAATACAAAAGTATACGTAATGTATAACAAGCTATACATGAAATAAAGCAAACAATGCATTCAAACATTCAAAGTCAGTGCTAGTAGGCTAATGTTACAACTGCAACGTACAGTTATAGCCTAAAAATTTAAAGTAATGAAACTTATCTTTGCCCTCAGCCTAAACGATTTGCCAGGGAACAAATTATAGATCCATGAGACCAAAGATCGGCCGTTACAAGACGAATTATAGCTCGAGACACACCACAGAGACATCAGAGCCAGCGGCAGACGGCAGAAGGACTGGCCGAGGAAAGGTTGCCCTCGCCGGCATTGACAAGCGCTGAGCGCCGCTGATCCACTGGAGCTCACAACTCCGAAAACGGCAGATAAAATGTTCAAATAGGCACTCTTTATATAAATAAACCACAGATTTGAGCTTTAAACAACTACATTATTGACTGAAAAAGTCTTAAAACTACGTTTTGTCACACATTAACAGTAGATTTTAACAAAAAAAAAAGACATGTAAACACAGCCCATGTCAGCCATTTCTCAACAAGACGAGCTGCTGGCGGAAGCCCCGCCCATGACGCGAATTCGCGTCTGTTGTGCAGTGAATGTCACACGCGAGTAAACTCAAAATGTACATGCGTCCGGTGTGAACGCCACATAAGACCGACAACACGACAAATCTGAAGCACTTGACAGTGCACGGAATAAACTAAAGAGCAGTTTCTCCGTATTCGACTGCAAGAAGAACTGCAGCGCATCACATAAATTAACCGAAACTCTGCATATACTTTCCTCACAGACATGACAAATAGACCTATAGAAAGCTTGAAACGTCTACGTTTAAACAAACATTTAAACAAACATACTTTGATTATATAATCCAAATGAAAGTCAGCATCGTCAACTTTATCTTTGCAGCCAAAAACGGACTTAGAAAACACTAGTTTATTAATAAACAATTCAAATGAATGTCCCCTAGCTATTTTTACATTTAAAAACATTAGGTTACTTTTGCCAGTGCTTTGTGGCAAGCTTTGTGTGCGCTTGAGCGCGAGGCATATATTCCGCCCCCCAGTACCCTATATATGAGTCTTTGAGTCAAAAAAGTCAACAAACTTTTTTTTTGAGGTAATGCAATCTTGTTAAACAGAAAAATTAATTTGGTATCGGAAAAAGTATCATTCAGGAACCAGTATTGAAGTCAAGGTTTTTTGACGATACCCAGCCCTAGGTAGGAGTGTATATTTGGGTGTCAAATATCAACAGTGTTTCTCAGAAATCGCTTACTGCACCTTTAAGCGCTGAGTTCTCTTTTGCACTTGAACGGACAAAAACACACAAAAGTATGCCAAAATGCCCGCTTTGTCGAGTGTCCTCGTTAGGACAGTCTTAAATGACCATAAAGAGTTGTGAGGCCATGGGATGCGTGTCAGATCCGCGTCATGTGCTTCAGATCTTAAAGTGACAGCAGCCTAATAAACCTGCTGCTGCCTGTCATTAATATAAATCAACGAACATAAGACAAAGAGAAAATCACATACTGCTCTTAATTTTGCAGCTTTAATAAAGATTAATTTATTTTTAAATTATAATTTATGCAGTGAAGACTGTGAAGTGTTTGATAATTTTATATTATTATTAGGGCTGTCAAACGATTAAACACATCCAAAATAAAAGTTTGTGTTTACATAATATATGTGTGTACTGTGTATAATTATTATGTATATGTGAGTACACACACACATGTATATATTTAAGAAATATTTGCATGTGTATATATATATATATATATATATATATTATGATATGTTATGATATATAAATATATATATATTTTTTGGTTACACAATTTTAAGGTATCATTGTTACAGTGTAATTATAAGTACTGAGTAGTATTAAAGGATTAGTTCACTTCAAAATGATAATTCCCTCACCCCCATCTCATCCAAGATGTTCATGTCTTTGTTTCTTCAAAAAGAAGTAAATTTTTTTGAGGAAAACATTCCAGGATTTTTCTCCACATAATAGATTTTGATGGCAACCAACGGGTTGAAGGTCGAAATCAATGCAGTTTCAAAGGAAGGGCTTCAGAGGCTCTGCACGATCCCAGACGAGGAATAGGGTCTTATCTAGCCAAAACATCTGTCATTTTCTACAAATTTTTTAAATGTAAATACTTTTTAACCTAAATTGCTCATCTCCAGCGGTTTTCCTCAAAAATATGTAACTTCTTTTCAACTGAAGAAAGACAGACATGAGCATCTTGGATGAGATGGGGTGAGTAAATGATCAGGAAATTTTAATTTTGAAGTGAACTAATCCTTTAATTAACAACATGTACTTACTACAGGGTTAGGGTAGGATTAGGGTTTGTTTGAGGGTTAGTTGCATGTAATTATGCATAATTTACTGTTATTACTATAGTAAGTACATGTAGTAACGTCACCTTAAAATAAAGTTTTACCTATTTTTATATAAATAAATAAATAAATAAATCTTAAATATGTACATGCATGTGTGAAAATAAAATAAAAAAACATGCAGAAAGTTTTCTGTAATGGGTAGGTTTAGTCTTAAGGGATAGAATATTTAGTTTGTACGTATAACAATCATTGTCATGTCGATGGAAAGTCCCTATAAAACATGAAAACCCAACATGTGTGTATGTGTTTGTGTTTGTGTGTGTGTTTGTGTGTGTGTGTGTGTGTGTGTGTGTGTGTGTGTGTGTGTGTGTGTGTGTGTGTGTGTGCGCATGCATGTGGACTGGACCCCTGTGCATGCCTACGTGTGGATATGTGCATTTTTCAGGCCTGGCGTGATCACCATGCAGGCGCTGTCAGAAGAAGACCGCAGACTTTGGATGGAAGCCATGGACGGAAGAGAACCGGTACTTTATCTAAGAGATCGTAAATTCAAAGATGTTTCGCTCTCAAATCTGATAGGCTTCATCTTAAGAGTGTTTCACATGCTTGGCACTGCTGTGCATAAGATAAAGTGTATTCTTGTTTTGAATGCATATTCATCAAACTCATTGCGTCTCATAAATATGCATTTTAAGGCTTTAAGCCTGTGTTCTTTATGGATCTGAATTCGGACACCGTGGTTTATTGGCTTAATCAATGTATTGTAGGATGTTTTAGGCTCTGTTTTATAATCTAGTGAGCTGCCTTGCTAGTCTGTTACCTACATAGACATGCTTACTTGAATAGAACCAGAATAAGTGACTGATGAAACTCAAATAGTGTAGCCTGATGTCGTCATACTCAGATTCTAGTGAGAATATGAGTCTGATACTGCTCCATTGGGCTGTGATTATGAGGCGTGTTTCAACCGAATCAGGAAAGAAAATGCCTCTGCACCCAATTGGATAGATCTACAACCAATCAGAGCAACACATAGTTGTCAACAGAACTCAACTGCATGCACGCTGGAAGAAGTAGAAGAAGAAGATGAGTGTAAACGATCTTTGCCAGTGTTGTAAAAAAGAATTAAAGGAAACACAGAATACTTACCAACACGATCATCATTTTTGAGAGAAATAGTAAAGGTTAATGCATACGAACAAGTTCTCTGTTTAGGATTAGAACGAATTCAACCCAAGCGCTCTTTGGTGACGTGGATGATCATAATAAAATAGTGCTTATCACCAAAAAATAAATAAATAAAAATAGGACAAAAAATGTTGACAATAGATTTTAATAGAGTTAGCTGTTAGCATGCTGTGGAAGCTTGTTTCCACCACAAAATAAAACATTTTAAAGGATAAAATGTTTTTTTTTCTCACAATTGTGATATATAAACTCGCAATCGCGAGTTATAAAGTCAGAATTGTGTGATATAAAGTCAGAATTGTGAGATATAAAGTGAGAATTGTGAGATATAAACTAAGCAATTCTGAGAAAAAAGTCAGTCTTTTTTCCCTCAGAATTGGACTTTATATATCACAATTCTGACTTTATAACTCACAATTGCGACTTTATATCACATTTTCTGTGGCGGAAACAAGCTTCCATAGCATGCTGCTAAGCTAAGCAACATAAAAATTCATAGAGTAGACACATATTTGGTCAAATAGTACGTTTTTTTATTTTTTTTATTTTTTTATTAATACTATTTGGTTTTTAATTAATTATACATTTATAATCCATATTTCAGTCATCCGCCATGCCTATGTAGGCAGCTCGTTAGGTTTTGAAATAATGTGTTATGTGTAATGTGTTAGCATGCTAAATGACTCTTTCACTATGAACTTATCACTCATCAATGAGATTCTGCATGTAAAAGTGTGCAAATGAGGCATCTGTTTTGTGTGCTATGACAGCTTCTCGACTGGTAACACAAAATTGTAATTGTTAAGTAGTTTTTTTTTTTCAAATCTGCTTTGTGTTAACAGCCACAAACTTGTTGTCTCACAGGTGTACACCCTGAATCGTGACAGTCAAAATGAAGCCAGTAAGTATGGTGCCATTTCAGTCGTCGAAATTTGAAAATCATAATTGAAAATCACAGAATTGCATGTTTTACCATAAAGTTGTACTGATGTTTTCTTTGTCCTAATGTACTTTCTATTATAAGTGGCCCAATTAGATGTCGTCGGCTTCAACGTTGTCAAAAAATTCATCTATGCCGTAGAAACCAGAGGTACACCACATATTGTTTTGTTTGTTCAGAATTGAAGGTCAGATGGTGACCAGCACATGTGACAGTCTGTGTTTTTTTTTTTGTAACAGGTATTGGTGAACAGGGGCTATACAGGATCGTCGGCGTCAACTCCAGAGTGCAGAAACTACTCGGCCTGGCCATGGGTGAGAATCTGCATCCCGATGCTGGACATTTTGCTTTATCGAATTCAGGAGATTAAAATGGAAATTTCAGCCATAAATGCCACCTATACAATTTCTCAGCCTTAAAATTGTTTTGAGTAACACATTAGGCTTTTTCACACACACAGAAAAAGCCTTTACCAGTGGTGGGCGAAGTACACAAATCAAGTACTTGAGTAAAAGTACAGGTACCCTAATAAAATATCACTCCAGTAAAAGTACTCCTTTCCAATTTTACTTGAGTAAAAGTACAAAATGTACTTAAGTTTAACAAGGAAAAAGTACTGATTAATGATTGTTTATTTAGTCATTTTATATACTTGTATATTAGGGGTGTAACGGTACACGTATTCGTACCAAACCCTTTTGGTACAGGGCTTCCGCTACGGTGCACGCAATTGCATGCAAAGTGAGATATTTCAAGCCTTTATTTGTAATAATTTTGATGATTATGGCTTACAGTTTATGAAACACCCAAAATCAAAATCTCAGAAAATTAGAATAATACATGAAATCAATAAAAAAAAGGATTTTAAATACAGAAATGTCAGCCCTCTGAAAAGTATAATCATGCATATGTACTCAGTACCTGGTTTGGGACCCTTTTGCATGAATTACTGCCTCAATGCGGCGTGGCATGGATGCTATCAGCCTGTGGCACTGCTGAGGTGTTATGGAAGACCAGGATGCTTCAATAGCGGCCTTCAGCTCTTCTGCATTGTTCGGTCTTATGCCTCTGATCTTTCTCTTGGCAATGCCCCATAGATTCTCTATGGGGTTCAGGTCAGGCGAGTTTGCTGGCCAATCAAGCACAGTAACCCATGGTCATTGAACCAGGTTTTGGTACTTTTTGGCAGTGTGGGCAGGTGCCAAGTCCTATTCACATTTTTTCTCTCTTAAAATGTAAGTGCATGTATATGTCAGCATTATCATATACATGTAAAGAATTGAAGTCTGTCATGTGAAACGAGTGTATTGATGCAGTTCAATCTGTCTGCTATTTTGTTATATCCGTTAATGTTACTCCTGATCGGAAGCTTCCATAAATATTTAGTTTAGATTTAGGCTTCAACTAAGTTTAATGGATCAACTCAAAAATATTTAGTAGTGCATAAGTTGTAACTTAGTGCCCATTTACGAAAACTAGGCTAGTTGTAACTTGCGAACAGCTGGTGCAACAGGTGTCCTGACAGGAAAGCTATCCGTTCCTTTATCGATACACATGAAAAGCACCCCGGAGGCATTTAAGGGATCTGTTATGTTTAATCTACATTCTCAGAAAAAAAGGTATAGTGGAAGTACAATTTTGTTTCTTGGGGAACAAAACATATAACTGTAAAGGTACACAATTGGTCCTTAAGGTACAATTAAACCATTGTTTTCTTCTACTTAGAGCAGGGGTAGGCTAGTTCGGTCCCAGTGAGTCGCTGTCCTGCAGAGTTTGAGCTCCAACTCTGAAAGACGTCTAAAGAAGCTCTTATTGAGAATTACAGAGGTTTAGATGTTGATGTTTTATTGAAAATGTTTGGTCACCATTATGGTGATCAGTATGTATTTAGTTGGCCAGTTTGACTCTTGGCTTTTTATATGAGTTTGTGGTTTTTGTTGCAACTCATGCTGGTGTAATTCATTTCATATTCGCTCCCGGCTGTTCCTGCCTGCCAATATGGCGTTGTAAACAGAATGGGTCACGTGACGCCCTGAGCTCTATTGACCATGACATCTAGTTTTGTCGCAACACTCACTTGTAGTTTTTAGACAGCTTTATTTATTTGCAGTGTGAGTGGTCTAGTTGTCACGTTGTTTCATTGATTTACACTGTAGACCGCTTTGTTGATTACAATGGAATGTAACTAGGTTTGCCGCATTGCTCTCTTGCAGTGTAGACAGGTTTATTGATTACAATGTGAGCGTCCTAGTTTTTTCATGAAGCATTGCTCTTGTACAGACAGATATGTTGACTACAATAGCGATTATCTTTTTTGCGGAGTTGGGCCGATTGCATGGTAGACACATCTGTCTCAGCACATCTGCCTCATTTGTGTACAAAGCTTCACCTAGCAAGAGACCGTAATTCTCACCTGAACAAACGCACCGTAACCCTCTTCACACGCAAACATGAAAGGAATGCCGTCACACCCTGTGGTAAAGTCAGGATGAATAGACATTCGTGTTGTTGTGTTACTCATTCAATCACCAGTTTTTAACTGCCTGTCTCAGAGGTAATAATATACATTGACAGTTTTGCTTAAGGAAATGGTTTTGCGATTTTGATGCTGATTGGGTGTTGCCATGTAACGCTCACACATGCACGGTTACTGGCACATAACTGGCATAATCGTGTTGAGTTGGTAATTCCATACAAAAGTTGAGTAGAAGTAACCATAAGATACTGTAATTTCTCTTCTAGACCCCAAAACCTGTGCAGATGTGGAGCTGGACAGCACAGAATGGGAGATCAAGACCATCACCAGTGCAATAAAGTACTACCTCAGGTACCAACCTTCCCCTTCACACATGACCATAGGTGCATCAATCCAGTTTTAACAGTCTATGCAACACAACATTTATTTTACATACCTCGATTACACTAGCCCTTGTAGTATTTTAAAAGTTAGTTTGACTGCTAAAGCAAGTAAGGGTGCTCCGATCTCACCTAAATGTTTGATCATGCAGTGCATTTTTGTTTTGTGTCATTTGCTGCACAATATCTTTCACAACACCTGCCTGATTTCAAATGTTGAAAAGTAAACAGTCAGTAATTTTTTTTAGGTAGGTCTAACAGTAGTATTGAGATCAGAAATACTAAAGACATTTAATAAGGAATCAAATGTAAAATAATACTGGATAGTCTTTCCTGAATACATTTAATACAGATTAATCCTTACAATTAAAGTTGCACAGTTATTCATTCAAGAGCAGTGAGTGTCATTAAAGGGTTAGTTCACCCAAAAATGAAAATTAGCCCATGATTTACTCACCCTCAAGTCATCCTAGGTGTATATGACATTCTTCTTTCAGACGAATACAATCGGAGATATATTTAAAAAGTCCTGGCTCTTCCAAACATTATAATGGCAGTGAATTTTTGTTTCGTTTTTGAAGTCCAAAAAAAAAACCTTTAATGTTAATCAAACAACAAAAGATAAAATCAGAAACAGCAGCAGGATTATTAGGCTGCTGTCACTTTAAGAACGAATACACAGATCCAGTATAGAGACAGAGCGACACGCGTCATAATCTGAAGACCACGCTCACCGGGGGGGGAAAGAATCAAACTGTCTCCATTGACTTTGCATTGCGTGAAGCGGCCTTTTTGTCATTTCGAACTTATAACAAAAAACTGAACAATGTATTAAAGCTGATATGTGACAAGGTGTACAGCAAACAAGCTAAACAAAACCCAGAAGCAAAAACCCAGACGTTTTTATAAGCTGTTGACCCAAAAAACGAGCGTTTAAGTACAAAAAAGTGGATTCAGGCCATTGAGACAGCGCGCGACGGGCCCTATTACACTGAGAACTACGGCGACTAGAGGAGAACGTGATCAGCGACAGTAAATATAATATATAAAACGGACATTTGGATATTTGACTTAACAGTGACAAAATGTTTGCTGCACACAGACATATTGAGGCATAATGAGTGTCAGGATTCCCAAAATTTACCCATTCTTCCTGCTGAAGCGTCACTTCGTATTGCCTGTAACCACTTTTATCTTCTTAAACGCTCGTTTTTTTGGGTCGACAGCTTATAAAAACTTATTTCTGTGTTTTTTAGCTTGTTTGCTGTACACTTTGTCACATATCAGCTTTTAGACATTGTTCTGTTTTTTGTTATAATTCCGAAATGACAATGAGGCAGCCTCACGCAATGCAAAGTCAATGGAGAGCGTTGGATTGTTTCCCCCCCCGGTGTGGGCGTGGCCTAAATACGCTCTGTCTCTATACTGTTACAGATGCATTTTGTTTCTCAACTGTTTACAGTCACAAAACCGACTGTTTACATGCATACTCATTAAGACTGTAATTTTGTACATACATTTGTGTGTATTTGACCATTTAAGTGCAATTTGGTATTCACAGGCTGTTTGTGAGGCGGCTTTATTTGTGCATGAGCACACCTTTTCTAGAAGAGCACACGAATGCTGAGTGGTTTAAACACTGGCAAGACGGAAATGCAAATGATGAACTCTAATAACATGCGACACTGCCTCGATTGTGCAAGTGTAAATTCCTGTGTCAACTGTGCAGTTGCAACCGTTATGTTTTTATTACCTTAGAATGAGTCATTTCTATCTACATACACCGCGGGTCCTCTTACAGTGAAGTCAGCATTTTGCGCCGCCATGTTTCTACAGTAGCCCTAAACGGACAAACTGCTCTTCAGAGCGCTAGCTACTCTCTGCTGTCTCAGACGACGACATCTTTGTCCTGTGTCGGCCACCATAGCTTCTCTATGTGTTTCGAAAGGGAGGGGTGAGCGGTTGCAACCTCGCCCTTAGATGCCACTAAAATTTACACAGTGCACCTTTAAGTATACCTTGAAACCATGCAAAACACCCTGGCAAATACAAAACAATCTAGAAAATACACTCAGAACACCAGCACAAATAGGTCCACACTTGGAGGATAGCTGTTTGTAATTGTATGGCCTGTTTGCCATCAGTTCTCAGTCTGCTGTATTGGACAACAGGTGATCTTATTAAATATATTTTGAATTAGGCATTTCATTTATTCATTGAATGATCCTATATGACCTACTAGGGTCATATGGCTGGAGCCTATCCCAGTTTATTAGGCCAGAGCTAGAGGAAAGCACTCTGGACAGATGGCTAGTCCATCACAGGGCTCTCACAGACACACAATCACACGTTTTGACTCTCCAATTCACCTAACCTGCCTGTCTTTGGACTGTGGGGGAAAACCAGAGTACCCAAATGAAACCCACATTTTCACGGGGAGAACATGCAAACTCCACATAGAAAGGCCTCCTGGCTCGAAACGGGGACCTTGCTAACCACTCAGCTAACCACTGAGCCAACGTGCCGCTTAAAGCCGGGTGCGATTTGCGTGTGTACAAATTTTGCTAATCCTAAAGATTCCACTGATCCTAGGCTAAAATCTCAAGTCTTTGATCGTTTGTTTGACATGTTCACCGACAGCCGATTAATGACCGTTTTGATTAAATTTAAGAAGATTTGGCGCACAGTCCTGAAGTGTGATTTCTCCTCCTTTTTCAAGACAAACCATGACCAAAATGAGTGCTAGAGATTTCTTTGCAGCCACCATTTCAATCCCACGTGAAATGCAGCTCACTGTCACCATTGATTGCTGATATAAAACTCCAGACGAGTTTTCTTGCGTGCGTCCGTTTTTTAACGCACCTTGACTATCGTACAGTCTGACATTAATGACAACTTCAATCGTACAGTGTGACATGGCTTACAGCAGGGATCATGTTCGTACAGTCTGACAAGGAACAATCATAAAGGACTATAATAAATTGCATAGTGTGCACCCAACTTGAATTATGTATAAATATCTAAGAAGTTTGTTTCACAGTTGTTTCAACTTGTAATTACTGCTCATTAATACTTAGTAAGGTAGTTGTTAAGTTTAGGTATTAAGACATTAATATGTAGACTGGGTAAACCCACCCTGATCTGCCGGCGATTTGATTTCGCCCTGCAACTCAGTCTGGAAACCTGTACATTCATTTCTACTGCTTCTGTTACACTTTTGCGGAAACCAACCACAGACTGGCTTTATGTTGAAGGACTATCCAATTGCATTCGGAGTCATTTGAATTGACCTATCGGTAAGCCCCTCCCCTCGAATGCAGATGAGCCAATAGCAGTTGAGTATCAGTTGTGGTGGGACCGGAACTCGGACATCTTTAGGTGTCAGCGCCATAGAGAAACATTGGAAAATCCGAAGCTCTCATCTGTTTGATGGTGTTTATGCTACAAAAATGCTAAAACGTAGTGCCTGAGGTACTGCAACACTGATTCCAGGGATCCTGAGATGATTTTCTGTTTGTCATACTCTCGTTAAGTTACGATTAAAGTCCCTGCTAACATACAAACCAAAATAACTAACTGTTCTCACGTCATGTAACACTGTAGGTCAAAAACATGAAGGTCTACATTTCAGTGCCTCTCCATATTAAACTGGTTATATGTAAATTAATTTCATTTTAGATATGTTTAAGGTCTACATTATCTGTCCTACTAAGGAGGACTCCTATTTTGATGGGTATTATAGTCTCCGGGTAACGAAAGGAAGAGCTCGCACACAGTTTATCGGAGTTGTTTTGCAGATACAAAGTTTACCAGTTATTAGCTGCACCCTCGAAAAGGCATACGGTCTGTGTATATGTATGTTTACTGTTAGTTGTTTGAGTGTTTTTGTGTAATTTGTGTATGTTAATGGTAATGCAACGGAGAGATAGTTTGTGAATGAGACGTTAATGCGCACTTCTTGTGCTTTGTTTGTTCAGCTCTTACGATGATTTTTTGGAGTGAATAACGATGCAATAAACTTGATAAACCATCAGTAAAGTTTGGCCATCATTCGGACGGGGTATACGCTACATTCTGTGTCCAAAAACATCTTGGGATAAGGTTTTCACACTGACAGCTGTACATAGTAAGATATAGCAACTCCGTTTGTTTGTCCGAGTTAGCAGCAGTAACTAAGGGGGGCGGGGCTTACAGATAGGTCAATTATGCTCGTTTATCTTGTGGTCTGATTGGTTGAAGGACTATCCAATTGTGTACAAAGTCATTTGAATTATGCAGTAGAAAAGACATAGCAGACTCTCCAGACCAATGTTCAATTTTAAATTGAGCTTGGTCTGGTGATAGCCAGACAAATTAAAATGTGCTTTATAAGTACTAATAAACAGCCAATATCCTTGTAATATGCATTCTAATAAGCAACTATTATAGGTTAGTTCACCCAAAAATGAAAATTAGCCCATGATTTACTCACCCTCAAGTCAACCTAGGTGTATATGACATTCTTCTTTCAGGTGAATACAATCAGAGTTATATTTAAAAAGTCCTGGCTCAAGCTTTATAATGGTAGTGACTTGTTGAGTAATTTTTGAAGTCCATAAAAGTGCATTTAACCATCATATAACTGCTCCACACGGCTCCGGGGGGGTTTAATAAAAGCCTTCTGAAGTGAAGTGGCGCATTTGTGTGAGAAAAATATCCACATTTAAAACTTTATAGACTAAAATAACTTTTTTATGGAAAAATTACACAACCATTCACTGCCATTATAAAGCTTGAGCCAGGACTTTTTTAATATAACTCTGATTGTGTTTGTTTGAAAGAAGAATGTCATATACACCTAGGATGGCTTGAGGGTGAGTAAATCATGGGCTAATTTTCATTTTTGGGTGAACTAACCCTTTAATAGTGAGAACTGGACCCTAAACTCAGGCCCCGTCCACACGGAGACACGTTTAGCTGTATAGGTCAAAAATTTTATACAAAAATCATATCAGCGTTTCGTCCAGACAGATCTGCCGTTTTGGGAGCCTGAAACCGGTATTTTTTTAAACCGGTTCCCAAAGTGGATAAATCTGAAACCAACGCCCTTGCATTTTCGTGTGTACAGCCAATCCGTATATTTAGTGAAACGATGATGTCATCACACCACGCCTCGTGCATGCTCCAACTCCTCTTCTCCATTTTTAGTGCATCTCTGTGGCAGAATTACAGCGCCACATACTGGTCTGGAATGTATGCTACATTGTTTTGAGTCTGGTTCAGAGGTTTCGTGTGTACGCAGATATTTCTTGAGACGAGGGGAAAAAAAGATTGGCTAGGGAAAGCTCTGGCTTTGTGTGGATGTGGCCTAAAATGTTACCTATTTTTTAGTTTGTCATTATTTTAAAGTGTCATTAATGTTGTAAACATGAAATGTTTTCTAACAAACCATCTAATCATTCATATTCAACAGCATTGCTAATACACTATAAATTAGCCTCCAGTCTAAAGATAAAGGAAGACAAATCCCTCATGGCTCCAAACACTCTCTTTCTGGATGCCATGATTCCTTTTGTCTTTGAGTCTGACAGTCTATCTGTCTTTTTGGTCTGTTATCTAATCGCTAATCTTTTCTCTTCTTCTCTGATATCAGGATGCTGCCGGCCCCTCTCATGACATACCAGTACCAGAGGAGCTTCATCAAAGCAGCCAGTGAGTTCCTCTCCATCTGTCTGGTTGGACCAGTCTGGCTTTATTTCCACTGATCTATTTTGATTGTGTGATACAATTCGACTACAGAGTAGGAGTGCTCAAGCTAGTAAGACTCGGTCCAAAGCAGGAAACCAGGGTGTAGAGGACATAAAATGGATTTACAGCGTGGCGGCTGTTGTCTGAGACCTCAAGGGATGTTGTCCCTCCTCCAGATCTTCTTTTTGTAGACCATAAACTTTCATTTTCACACTGCAAAAAAGAACTTCAATCAGAAATGTCATACTTTAGCTTTAAGCACACACTTTTACATTTTGTTAGATGTTTGTGTGTATTTTCTTGATCAGTATTGTGTGTGCAAGATAAGACTTGTTTTCAGCAGTGTTAATTTCGTTAATTTTGAAAACAAGATGATAACTAAATAAACAGTTTTGGATGACAAAAACTGATGAAAATCTACTGTCATTTTCGTCAACAAATAAAAACGAGACGAAAATGTTAGGGAGGGACGATTATGGAAGAGATCCAGTCAGAACTGATGTCCTGTGTAACAGATGCACACATTTGAATTGTAACGCGCGGATCTAACCGCGGGAAAGCACAGTTGTGTTGTGCTTCTGACGCACCAGCTGACGGCTCGCACACGCTCACAGGAACGCGCACATAGTAACGGCTGAGCTCAGTATTTTGACTGAATAATACGGTTTCTTTCTTTCTTTAAATGCTCAATTAATGCATTACAATTTAACTAAACTCATTAGATTTTAGTTGACTAAATCTACTGTAGATATTTAGACTGTATGATATTTAGTCAACTAAAACTAGACTAAAACTAAAAACAATCAATGTGACTAAAATATGACTTAAACTATATGACATTTTAGTCAAAAGATTATGACTAAAACTAAATCAAAATTTGCTGTCAAAATTAACACTGTTTTTCAAACAATATATTCTTGTCTTAAGAGTAAATGTACAACAGTTTGTTCTTAAAACAATACATTAGTGTATATTATATTATATTAAACAAATTTATAATTAAATACTTGTTATTCTATTTTATAAATAAATGAAGCTGTGGTGCTCATGCAGGCATTGTGTATTTCTGAATTCGGGTTTAGGCATTTCCTGTAAAGCAATGAAGGTTGAGCTACTGAAATATAATAATCCACAATGTCTCTTTTATACCTCTCTCTCTCTTGGTTCTTGTTACTGGGGATTATTAGTATATCATGGCCGCCAGATAGATTAATATTTTAGTGACCTTCAGTCGGAAATTTCACACTTCAGCTTTAAGCACCAACTTTATTGGATTTTTGCTTAAAACAACCGTTTGTTAAAATTATCACAATTATCTAGTAAAATATTAAATTGATAATTTGTAACTACAGGGGAAAATAATTATAGATATATTAAATATTAAACTATATATTCTCTGAAAAGAATATGTAATGTAATTTTGCTTCTCGATGTTTGGATATTTTTGTACAGGAAAACCAGACTAAAAAAAAAACTGATTAACAAGATTGTTTTCCCCATTGTATCTCAGGCTATCTTCATCTTATCTGATTTCGCTCGCTATCATCGTTTCCTTTTTCGTCTCTGTTTTTGTCTTTCTCTCTGCTTTTTTACCCAGCTTAAGGGTGACGTTAGGCCCTTGTCCTCAAATGAACTCGTTTTTTCGGAGGGCTCCACCCCTCCCTTTCTGCCTTTCATATTCTCTCTTTTTTCCGCTCCTCCCCTTGTTCATTCCTGTCGATGTGAGCCGTTTATGTGATAAAGAGCAAGGTACCATCTGGAGTTTGCCCATCATCAGAGAGAGAGAGAGAGAGAGAGAGAGATAATATGGCAGTGAGAGACGATGTGAATGTGCATGTAACTGGAGAAGACTAAATCAAGAGAGACCAGAAAGTGTGAAAATGTTTGTGTACAGTCTAGTGGTTCAGTTTCGTTCAACACAATGAAATGCATGTCTGGTCTGGTTATGTGCTACCTTAATAAAACTGGGACTTGCACTATAATATTTGGTTTGTATTTGCAGGAGATCGTTTTCTTTATCTGTATTTTGTGTGTAAAACAAACTTTTGCTCAAATTATTAAAATATTTCTTAAATGATTTACTAAATAATAGCATGTTTAACTAATAGGGAAGACAACAAAGAATTATAGACAATGATTAAATATTAAAATATACAATCTCGGAAAAGGCATCGTGTGTTCGAATCCAGATTTCAGCATTTTCTATAAAGCAATGAATGCGAGGCTACAGCAATGTAATAATCCACAATATATTTTCTCACTTGTCATGTCTTATACCTCTTGTTACTGGGGATTATTAGGATATCACGGCAGCTGGATAGATTACTCTAATATTTCAGTGACCTTTAAGAGTCCGCGTCTGGTGGCTAAGCCTTGCCCTTAATGGACACTGCTGCAGCCGTCACATACACTAGGTGGCACAGTTTCTGTGTTTTTACAACTAGACTGACACAAACACATGAGCATTAATGTCATTTTAATTGGAATAATGTGTCTGTGTTGGTGCACATCGTCTCAAGAAGTGACCCCACAGAGTGGGGAACAGGATCTTTTGTTCCGTTTTACCACAGCAACAACAGATGCAGCTTTTCAGCCCTTAAATGTGTCATTGAATGTAGAAATATACATCAGGACTTCCATGGCTGAAGCCAATGAGACTGGACTCTAGTTAAAACGCCTACAGTTCATGCGGAACAAAAGGAAATGTGCTTGTTTTCCTTTGCAACCACTTACTCTCTCGCTTCCTCTTTCTCGGGCTTCCTAGAACTGGACAATCCCGAGGCGAGGGTGGAAGAGATCCACTCCATAGTGCACCGTCTCCCAGAGAAGAACCGCCAGATGCTGGAACTTCTTATGAAACACTTGGCCAAGTAAGTTTTGGTGTTGACGCCCCCTTTTTACTGTGTTACAAATCCAGCAGAGCCAAAGAGGATTGCCATTGTAAAACCCTCAACCCTGCTGATGGCAATAAAGGCCTCAACTTCCCCTTTGTGTTTGTCCAGCTGAAAAGAGCAGCTTATTTTCCTCCACCTGTCCTTTCCTCAGTCTCCTTCCCTCCCGTACCCGGCTCCATTTTCTTTTGTGCGAGTCTAATTTGACACCCTGACTGCCGAGCTCTGCTGAGCCGTTTCTCAGTGATGCTGGCAGCTTAGGGAGTATTTTGGAGTTTTACAGTGAAAATGCTTTTCAAAAGATCAGATTCATAATCCAAAAGAATTTTGGGATGTAGAATTTGAATGCCTACTTTATTTATTTGCATAGCCTCATTCAATGGAATCGCTGCCATTGAATGCTGTCCTTGTCGGTTGTAAATTATCTTGTCGTCATGTGGAATTTCAGTAATTCTCTTCATCTGACAATACCAGTGAAACACAATAGCCAATGTGCATAAGATTTATTAGGAATTGTTTAATATTGACAATATGCTGATTAGAAGAAAAAAAGTTGTAGCTTGGGTTCTGTTGACACTAAATCATCGTTTACAGAAGGACTGTTTAGTTTGCTCATCAAATACACACACACACACACACACCGAGGAAGTATGTTTACATTGTAATACCCATGTCATTAGACACATTTGTGTCCTCATAAACCACATATACCTGTACACACACACGTCACACATATCTGGTTCACTATCTTTGTGGGGACTCTCCATAAACGCAATGGTTTTTATACTGTACAAACTGTATATTCTCTCCCCTTACACTAACCCTACCCCTAAACCTACCCATCACACAAAACTGTCTGCATTTTGAAATTTTCAAAAAAACTAATTTAACTCATTTATAAGCTTGTTTCCTCAATTTAAAAAAAGTCCCTGCCGGGATAGAAAAACATGTACACACACGTTGTGTTTTCATGTTTTATGGGGACTTTCCATAGACATAATGATTTGTATACTATACACACGGTATATTATATCCCCTAACACTACCCCTAAACCTACCAATCACACAAAACTATTGTTTTTAAACACAAGTTAGTCTGATTTATAAGCTGTTTTCCTCAGGGGGACCAAAACATTTCCCCCACTTGACCAAACAATATCAAATTTAGTAATAATTGTACAAGGGTGGTAAAAGGGGCCATATTATTCTATTTTTAAAGGTCATTATTTTGTAATGGGTTTACAAGAATATGTTAACATGCTATAGGTTCAGATTTACTAAAAAGGGCAAATTAGCGTGAAAGCGTAATTCCAAAAAAGCGCCATTGGGAGTGGAAAGTTCAGCATGTGATCTACTGGCGCACCATTCATGAACACAGATGCAGCCGGATCGTTTCCATAATGACCAATGCAATCTATCAGTTAGCGTCTGGCTTAAGAAGTGTTTTTTTGGGTGGTAATTAAACCAATAAATTGACGAGCGTAAACCTTAGTAAATCACCTTGCATGATTCGTTTAAATACTCTCCTCCCATACATTTTGCATCTGAAAGGGAAACTCGTGCAAATTCAATAATGTCAGCTGCAAAAATAACCCTGTCCACGTCTTATCACCGCTAATTCTTCACTGCGTGTCTTTAGTAAATCCTGACAGTAGTTTAACGCCAAAAGAGGGTTTGTGCTGGCGCAACCTGTTAGTAAATAATAATTTTTTTTTTTTTCACATTCTGTACATTATTGCAGCGCCTCTTATTCCCAGTCTGTCTGAAACGCTCTGATGTCAACAGATTGGCCAGATGACCATAATTGCGAGTTTCAGCTTCCAAAGCAGTAGTAAACACAATCAGTTAATAATGTCGTCGGCTTTGCCGTATCAGTTTGAGCCCGACAAAACATTTCCAGACTCTGCAAATGCAGATGATCAAGTAGATGTCACAATGCTGTGCATTCCAACACGAATGACTCAGAATAACAAAGGAGATCTTCAATCTACAAAATCCAAAATACACAGGGGAATCTTCAGGAACTACTAACATACACAACCCTTCTAACAAAGACAAGAACCAACTAGTAACAGAACCAAACAGGGAGTATATATAAAGGGAGAACTAAACGAGACACAGGTGGGGCCAATCAGAAACCAAAAAACAGCAAGTAATTAAGTTCAAAAGACAGTCACAAAAAACAACACACAATAACACCTTAATTGTATTCAGTGGCCCGAAGTTAGAAAAAAAGAAGAAGAAAAAAGACGAAAAATTGCTGATATGGGCCATATCATATGGCCAAAAAGTATACCTTGTAATGTAAATCAATGAGGTCATTGGAACAGTATAGCAGACTACTAAAACAAATGCATATAAATGTTATTTGTCCCTTAAAACCTCCCAATAAGGGGGGGGGGGCTTTGGGGCTTTTTTCTGTTTTGAAATATTTCCAACAATATAAAATGTATTCTTATGTTTACTTTATAATATTTCACATGAAAAAGATATCTCAATTTGTAGACATCTGGGGCCCATTTCAGAAAGGAGGTTAAGTGAAAACTCTGAGTATGTTAACCCTGAATTGAGGGAAACTCTGGGTTTTCTGTTTGCAGGGTAAGTCAAGCCTGTTTCTAAAAGAGAGGTAATTTATACTCAGTCAGTTACCATACCCTGGTACTCTGTGAACCTAACCTGGTCTGGCGCAGGTTTTCTTTGGTAAACCCAGAGTTTCTTTCGGCCTCCTCCCCCTTTTTAAAGCAAAAGCAGTGTTAAAATACTGTATTCATTCATTCAAACTGCACAAATGCTTTTTTTGGAGTATTTTGTCATATTTCAAGGACAAATATAAAAAAATTATAAATGAAATCTAAATCGAAAGTAAGCGAAGTTTACTTAAAACAAGTTAAATTATCTGCCACTTGACAAAAATACAAAGTAAGACAAGCATTCTTTGCAGTGCAGGAACATTCATTCATTGCTCATATTTCATCATGAGGACACTGTCAAAGTGAAAAAAATGGCATGTCCTTTTATACAGGATCCTGAGAAGTAACCTAATAATTAGAATTCCCTTTACGATTTCCAGTGGTTGGACGCATTGATGACACTCATACTCATCATCACACTTTCTGAAAACTGATTACAGTATGGAATGGAAGGATGCTGCCAGATGGTAGTACGAGATATATGCCATAACCACCACCACAGCTGTTAAATACATTTATTTCCTACAAATACTTTATTCTTTTTCCTGTTGGATTTTAATATTCTTCCTCCATCTCAGTGGTGCTGGTGTTTTGCTGGCCTGAGTAGAAGTAAAATGTTAATGTCATTACCCTAATAAATGTAACAGTTGGGATCAGAGAACATTTCATTATGTGAAAAGAGCATAGACCCTTTTCACATTTCCGGGTTGGGTTAACTTTTATAGTGGTGAATGAGAGTATACATTAAATATATTTGTGTGTCCCCATTTGCTCAAAAAGCCAAAGAAAAACTCCACAATAGTGATTTCACAACTTTCAAAAAGAGGGAAAAAAGTGAGATTGATAAAGGAAGTGAAAAAAGAGAAATATATTATTTTATATTATTATGACGCACTGGAGCCACTGAGGCTGGCCCCTCCCCTAACACTATCATAACTGTCGATGACGCACTGGAGCCACTGAGGCTGGCCCCTCCCCTAACACTATCATAACTGTCGATGACGCACTGGAGCCACTGAGGCTGGCCCCTCCCCTAACACTATCATAACTGTCAATGACGCACTGGAGCCACTGAGGCTGGCCCCTCCCCTAACACTATCATAACTGTCAATGACGCACTGGAGCCACTGAGGCTGGCCCCTCCCCTAACACTATCATAACGGTCAATGACGCACTGGAGCCACTGAGGCTGGCCCCTCCCCTAACACTATCATAACTGTCAATGATGCACTGGAGCCACTGAGGCTGGCCCCTCCCTTAACACTATCATAACTGTCAATGATGCACTGGAGCCACTGAGCCTGGCCCCTCCCCTAACACTATCATAACTGTCAATGATGCACTGGAGCCACTGAGGCTGGCCCCTCCCCTAACACTATCATAACTGTCTATGACGCACTGGAGCCACTGAGGCTGGCCCCTCCCCTAACACTATCATAACTGTCTATGACGCACTGGAGCCACTGAGGCTGGCCCCTCCCCTAACACTATCATAACTGTCTATGACGCACTGGAGCCACTGAGGCTGGCCCCTCCCCTAACACTATCATAACTGTCAATGATGCACTGGAGCCACTGAGGCTGGCCCCTCCCCTAACACTATCATAACTGTCAATGATGCACTGGAGCCACTGAGGCTGGCCCCTCCCCTAACACAATCATAACTGTCGATGATGCACTGGAGCCACTGAGCCTGGCCCCTCCCCTAACACTATCATAACTGTCGATGACGCACTGGAGCCACTGAGGCTGGCCCCTCCCCTAACACTATCATAACTGTCGATGACGCACTGGAGCCACTGAGCCTGGCCCCTCCCCTAACACTATCATAACTGTCGATGACGCACTGAAGCCACTGAGGCTGGCCCCTCCCCTAACACTATCATAACTGTCGATGACGCACTGGAGCCACTGAGGCTGGCCCCTCCCCTAACACTATCATAACTGTCGATGACGCACTGGAGCCACTGAGGCTGGCCCCTCCCCTAACACTATCATAACTGTCGATGACGCACTGGAGCCACTGAGGCTGGCCCCTCCCCTAACACTATCATAACTGTCGATGATGCACTGGAGCCACTGAGGCTGGCCCCTCCCCTAACACTATCATAACTGTCGATGACGCACTGAAGCCACTGAGCCTTGCCCCTCCCCTAACACTATCATAACTGTCGATGACGCACTGAAGCCACTGAGCCTTGCCCCTCCCCTAACACTATCATAACTGTCGATGACGCACTGGAGCCACTGAGGCTGGCCCCTCCCCTAACACTATCATAACTGTCGATGACGCACTGAAGCCACTGAGGCTGGCCCCTCCCCTAACACAATCATAACTGTCGATGACGCACTGGAGCCACTGAGGCTGGCCCCTCCCCTAACACTATCATAACTGTCGATGACGCACTGAAGCCACTGAGGCTGGCCCCTCCCCTAACACTATCATAACTGTCGATGACGCACTGGAGCCACTGAGCCTTGCCCCTCCCCCTAACACTATCATAACTGTCGATGACGCACTGAAGCCACTGAGCCTTGCCCCTCCCCTAACACTATCATAGCTGTCGATGATGCACTGGAGCCACTGAGGCTGGCCCCTCCCCTAACACTATCATAACTGTCGATGACGCACTGAAGCCACTGAGCCTTGCCCCTCCCCTAACACTATCATAACTGTCAATGATGCACTGGAGCCACTGAGGCTGGCCCCTCCCTTAACACTATCATAACTGTCAATGATGCACTGGAGCCACTGAGGCTGGCCCCTCCCTTAACACTATCATAACTGTCAATGACGCACTGGAGCCACTGAGGCTGGCCCCTCCCTTAACACTATCATAACTAGAGCACATTCGCATCAGTTCGCCCGCTCGATTGCGAGTTCCTGTCAGTACCGTTAGTTACTACAGCCTACAACTTACAATACAGCTTACAAAACAAAAACGATGATATCAAGAAGAGGTGGATTAATTTGGTGGACAGCTACCTTGATGGAGAGCTGAGGATCACCACCAACACCTGCCTCTGCAGTGACTTTACACCAGATAGTTTTACAAACTTTCAACTTTCCAACTGGGCACTGGGATTCACTGATAATCCGCTGCAGAATGGGGCCGAATGATCTCCCGCGCCGGCCTTCATCCTGGACATCTGGTGCCATAGTGAACTGTACGTGAGTGTCGTCTTGTGTGCTCACGGCAGCTTTGCCGCGAGTGGGCGTGGTTTCAGCGCGGACACGCCCCCAGCGTTTGAGAGCAGAGAATGCTGCTTATTTTTCAAGATTTTGACAAGCTTTTTTATTTACATGAAAGATTTTATGATTCAAATTTGGCTGGGTGGTTAATAACACATATGTCTGTGGTGTGACAAACTCAGAACACATATTTAATTTTGACTTTACTGGGACTTTAATTAAGAGAATACATTAAAATAATGTGGTAAGAAATTCCAGTTTGCAATATCAAGCAGCATAACATTTTGTAAAGTATATAACAGTATATAAAAATAACTGGAAGCAAATGACACCGGAAGCCAGACACATTCAAATTACAAATGGCTGTGCCCACTCTTACCTGAAAAATAAAGTGGATAGGGTTAACTGTGACATCAATGATCTTGCATGTGTGTTTGTGTGTGTGTGTGTGTGTGTGTGTGTTTTAGGAATTCAGTTATAGTACATTTATAACATAAATTTGATGTTTAGGAATGCGTAATATATTACAGCAATTTTAAAAAAGTGTACTTGTGTGCTGTTTTGTAGAATGTAAACAATCCAATTATAAGAATAAAAGAGGAAATTAGTAATTAAAGAATTTTTTTCTTACTTTAAATAACAAACTTAAATAAAAATTCCATAATACATATTTGTTGATTTTATTGTTTAGTTATTGCTGCCCTATTTTTTTTTACTGTAAATAAAGCTAAATATAGAGAAAAACACTATATTATAATACGGAATAAATGACTGAATGAGATATTTTACTCTCTCAACAGAGTGGCCAGTCACCACCAGCAGAATTTGATGACGGTTGCTAACCTCGGCGTCGTGTTCGGCCCCACGCTGCTGAGGCCTCAGGAAGAGACTGTCGCAGCGATCATGGACATCAAGTTCCAGAATATTGTGGTAGAAATCCTGATCGAGAACCACGAACGGGTATGTTTCTATTTCCAGCTAACAATTTTGGGTTCCCAGAACTTTCTGGGAACGCTAGTTTCTGGTTCCCAGATACACTAACATTCCGTGTTGGTTAGCCAGGAAAGTTTTCTTTACGTAAATATAACGTTCCTTGATGGTTTGGAGAACGTTCCACTAACATTCCCAGTATGTTCTCAGAACATTGCCAGAACGTTTCCCTAACCTCTTTACACTGATATCACTGTACCTCAGTAATCATTCATGGAACACGGATGGATGGATGTCAATAATCAGTAGCCTATTTCAAACCATGTCTTGTTTTGATCTGTTTTTTAAACAATAGAAATAAAATCATTATATGCCGGAATTAAATAAGGTAAAATTTGTCCTTTAAAATGTAAGAGCTTATATGTACCACAATAACCCAGATTTGCCGTCTCTTCAGCACTAAATAACAACTTCAACACAATAGGGTTTTTAAAATATGAAATTCACAGACATTACAAATGAATAAACAATGATTTGACTTTAACTAGGATAACATTGCTGTACACCGATCAGGCATACCTTCCTAATATTGTGTTGGTCCCACTGCCAAAACAGCCCTGACCCGTGGAAGCATGGACTCCTCTAGACCCCTGAAGATTTGCTGTGGTATCTGGCATCAAGATTAGCAGCAGATCCTTTAAGTCCTGTAAGATGCGAGGTGGGGCCTCCATGGATAAGACTTGTTTGTTCAGCACATCCCACAGATGCTCGATTGGATAGAGATCTGGGGAATTTGGAGGCCAAATCAGCACCTCAAACTTGCAAACACCTTTGCTTTTTGGCAGGGTGCCCTACTGAAAGAGGCCACAGCCACCAGGGAATACCGTTTCCATGAAAGGGTGTACATGGTCTGATACGTACTACCTACCTAAGCATTGTTGCAAAGTAACATCCACATGGCTGGACCCAAGGTTTTCCAGCAGAACATTGCCCAAAGCATCACACTGCCTTCTTCCCATAGTGCATTCTGGTGCCATGTGTTCCCCAGGTAAGCGACACACATGCACCCGGCCATCCACATAATGTAAAAGAAAACGTGATTCATCAGACCAGGCCACCTTCTTACATTGCTCTGTGGTCCAGCTCTGATGCTCACCTGCCCACTGTTGGCGCTTTCGGGGGTGGGCACGGAGGGGTCAGCATTGGCACCCTGACTGGTCTCCGGCTATGCAGCCCCATACGCAACAAACTGCGGTGCCCTGTGTATTCTGACACCTTTCTATCAGAACCAGCATTAACTTCTTGAGCAATTTGAGCTACAGTAACTCGTCTGTTTGATCGGACCACACAGGCCAGCCTTCGCTCCCCACGTGCATTAATGAGCCTTGGCCGCCCATGACCCTGTCGCCGGTTCACCACTGTTCCTTCCTTAGAGCACTTTTGATAGAGACTGACCACTGCAGACCGGGAACACCCCAAAAGAGCTGCAGTTTTGGAGATGCTCTGACCCAGTCGTCTAGCCATCACAATTTGGCCCTTTTCAAACTCACTCAAATCCTTACTCTTGCCTATTTTTCCTGCTTCTAACACATCAACTTTGAGGACAAAATGTTCACTTGCTGCCTAATATATCCCACCCACTAACAGGTGCCGTGATGAAGAGATAATCAGTGTTATTCACTTCACCTGTCAGTTGTCAATAATGTTATGCCTGATCAGTGTATATATTAATTTTAAAATGACAAGACAAGTGTGCTTGGCTTAATATTTTTAGCTATGAAATTTAATTATAATGCGTTCTGACTGATCTAATTTCTACATTTTATTAAAAGCTGTATTAAACTAATTTCAGACAGGTAATTCTGCAAAATATAGTTTATGGTTATGAACAATTACACATTTCAGCATTATAATAATCTTTGTATTGGTCATCACACTTTTACATAGTTATAAAAGTACATCGTTTACATAGTTATAAAAGTAAAACCTATAAATAACCTGCAGAGAACGTTCTAGGAAGGTTCTCTTTAGGTTGTGGCAAAAAAAAACCTCCCTGCAACGTTCTGGGAAGGCTCGTTTTTGGTTATAAAAAAACATAACTTAAAGAGAATGTTCCTAGAACGTTCTTATTTGGTTCCCCAAAAATAACCATATGGGAACGTTAAGGGAATGCTCTGCAACGTTTACTGGGTTGCTTGTAAGAAATGGATACTAGCTGACCAGAATAGCCAGTCATATATTAGGAAAATTGGGTTAGTCATGTTTTTCTTTCTTCTTCTGAACCTTTGGTGATGGTCTGCACAGCTAAATGGCTCATTAAGTTGTTTTCATCAATTGGTCACCATATTCACCCTAAAGGCGCACAAGCTGTGTTGCTCACACCAAGGTGTGAATGAAGGATGTAATTCCTCTATTAAAGGGGGTGACACTGATTCAGCATACTTATCCAGCAGCAAGACCCTTTTTAAGGGACACACTCAGCCCACGTTTGCTGTAACAGGTAACTTCAAAGCCATCAGGAGCTTAAGAGTAAATCAGCTTAGTGTAGTTGCTATGGCAACATGCAAATCGGCTCATGGCTGATTCCTCAAGCTGACCCCACTGTCACATGACATAGAGCCACTATCTCCTGCATGAAGGGGTGAAGTTTTAAGATCAAAGCTGTCACTACGTCCTGTGCAATTAACCTTCCCATGTCTCGTCCCTGTGAAGACTTAGCACGTACTTTATGCTACTGTGAATGAGGTTAACCTGTAAAAAATCCTTCAACTTCAGCTCAAAAGCATTGTAGGCTACCTATCCTCACACCTGCAAACTTGTCGCTTTTCGGCGACAATCGCCGTTTTCTTGGTCAATTGGGTCATTTACGTGAATCGCGTAGAACCGGAGAGTTTTTGTTTTGGAAGGGGGGGGGGGGGGGGGGGTAGGTTCAGTGCACGCGTATAACGTTACCGAACGGTCCGGTACCGGTACCGAACCAGTTCACAGTCGGCTTGTTTGAAGCGCGGAACACACTTCAATCCAAGTTCCCACACGAACATATTAAGTATTCAGTCCATTTTATCACGAGATTCAAACGATAAATGCCGTTTTGACGCTCTATATATGGCGTGACTGGTCACTTCATGATCACAGTTCAAGCGGCCGCGCGTGAACGCGATCATCTGTGAAGGCGATCGATCATCTCTTACTAAAGAATAAACGTGAATGAAGGTATGCTGAAGATACATTACAACTTACTGTCATGTATATATGTGGTGTAATCGCTAAATCAGTGTTTCAATGACGTCAATATAACTGCTTGTAAACTAAACCATAACGTTAGCATCACATAATTACCTCAGGCAGTCATTCAGTGTGCACAGAATTTTATACACTAGAGAAATCAACTCTTTCACTAAATACAAGCTCTATATTAGCCTATATATTCATTACATTTTACTTAACCTGTTAGTGATGTCTTGATTATTTCATGCATGTTAAATAAACCTGTCATGAAAATGACAGACACTGTGTATAAATTATTATATTTTAACAACAAATTGGAGAAGAAAACTATTTTATAATTAGATTTAGAAGTTAATGCAAAAACTGCCTTATGTGAAGTTTACATGTTTGCATACAATGTGTTATTTGAGTGTTGATTATTATACCTAAAAATAAATAGCAACTGAATAGTTTGGGCTCTATTTTGTTAACCTTTAATATTAATGTGCAAGTAAGGGCTCCCTATATAGTTTACAGCAATATCTTCAATACACTTTTAGATATAATTTAATTAATTCAAGGACAGACACTTTTTTTCTTCTTCAGTAAACAACTGTTAAATCTAAAAAGCAATTTTGTAAAACTGCTGTACCGAACTCCATGATTTCAAAACTGAGGTACGTACCGAACCGTCAGTTTTGTGTAACACCTCTGCTGTCAGTCTTTTATTTTTTGTCATGCGTCACAACACTTCCTTGAGTTCCAGGTGTTTCCGTGTTGTAAATAAAATCATTTTTTAAATATTAAATGTGTCACTCTCTTTAAGTCACGCTCAGAAATGTGTCATTTGCATACCTCACCCCCCACCCCCCACCCGCGCGCGCGACACTGTCACCTTTTTTATTCTGAGGAGTTTGCAGGTCTGTATCCTATATCTGTCAGAAAACAAACAGTAAACTGACTATAGCATTAACCTGATCCTCAAAAAGCTTTTCATTTAGAAACATGTAATGGACTCTTTGCATAAAGACTTGTGACCTCATTACATTTTGTCACAAGAGAAAGGGATTTTTCTCAGCATTCCTTAAGGGATAGTTCACTCAGTTCACCAAAAAATCATGTTTCACACTCATATGAGGCCAGCTTGAATTGTAAAATCCCTCTGTCTATTTTCTAAATGCCTTTGATTGCTTGGCTCGCAGTTTTTGCTCTAATTCATCCCAAAGGTGTTCTATAGTGGTTTAGGTCAGGACTCTGTGCAGGCCAGTCAAGTTCCTGCACACCAAACTCACTCATCCATGTCTTTATGGACTTTGCTTTGTGCATTGGTGCACAGTTTATGTTGGAACAGGAAAGGGCCATCCCCAAACTGTTCCCACAAAGTTGGGAGCATGAAATTGTCCAAAATGTCTTGGTATGCTGAAGCATTAAGAGTTCCTTTCACTGGAACTAAGGGGCCAAGGCCAACCCCTGAAAAACAACCTCACACCATAATTCCTTCCTCCACGAAACTTTACACTATGTTATCATAGCCATACAGCCCTTTTCGAAAAAGTGAGAGGCAGGTTCTTTTTGATGAAAAGAAACTTCTCTGCATTATCAGCTATGAGCCTGTTTCTGTTTTCATCTACAATGTGTGACACTGAGCTAGGGATGTGCGAGACTAGTCGATTAAACATTAATGCTGCTGCTAGACAACAAGGAAAATACTAGGCGTTTACATTTTTTGGCACATTTAAGGTTTTGCTTTAAATATATATTTTTTAATTGTTTAAAGGGGCTATATGCAACTTTTTCCCCAAAATAAACGTAACAATAGCCTTTTTATTTTACCATTTATGACTCAAACATCTCCTGATGAGCATACTGACACCTTGTCCGCTCACAGTGGGTGCACCTATAAGCCTGTATCCTATTTTTCCTATTTTTTGGCGGGTCGTCTTTTCCCGCGCTGTCTGCGGATGTGACGTCAACACCGCTGCGAGAGCGAGCAGAAAATGAGAGCAGTTCTGTTTTTTGGCCACAGGTGTCAGTCGCGAGTTTAAATTTCAGAAAAACGCATATAGCCCCTTTAAATTACTGTCATGTTAATGTTATATCTTGAAATTAATATATTATTTTGAAAAGTTTAGTGTTATTTTTGAAATCTGCAGCAAAACAAAATCATTTAATTTTACCTCAGGTTTTGCATGTGTTGGTTTTCTTTGGCACTGGCGGAGGCTTCAGATAAATCTCCACTCAGGTGAAGGAGGATTTTGAAAGCTTACACAAAACTTTTCCATTTTCTTCCATGTCATGTCAAACTAGTATAACAATTAAGCTTGCTTAGGCTTGTTATACTACCG
Source organism: Gobio gobio (assembly GCF_949357685.1). NCBI lineage: Eukaryota > Metazoa > Chordata > Actinopteri > Cypriniformes > Gobionidae > Gobio > Gobio gobio. Next base: position 11,761,135 of record NC_137107.1, on the reverse strand, counting down.
AGTTAGGCTAGTCATTGCGCACATCCCTACTAAACAGCACTTGTACTTGACAACAGTATTGGACCGACACCCGAGTACTGGTATCGGTATCGTGCATCCCTACCCTGAACCGACCTGGACCCTTATATTATTTGAAAGCTAGAACCGAACAGTGAACCCACGAGCCGCGGCTCCATCGAGGGTGGTGAAGGCGGAAGAGTTCGCCAAACGGTCACGGGAAGACAACGGGTTCTTCCAGGTCTTGTTGGACCTGAGTGCAGCATTTGATACCATTGACCATAACATCCTTCTTAAACGTGTCAAAGGCGCTGTATTACAATGGTTTGCTTCGTACCTCGCGAATAGGACTTTTTCTGTAAATTTAGGGAAATTTTCCTCATCATCTGCACCTGTTTTGTGTGGTGTGCCCCAAGGATCCATTTTGGGACCTTTATTGTTTTCCCTTTATATGCTTCCCTTGGCCCTCATTTTTCAGAAATACAACATTTCATATCACTGTTATGCAGACGATTTACCTATCAGTAAGGCTGGACACTACTGGTTCATCTGATGTGTTATTGAAATGTGTAAATGACATCAAGAGGTGGATGGCAAATTATTTTTTGCAGCTAAATGAGAATAAAACAGAGGTTTTAATTCTAGGTTGCCATGCAAATTCCTCCCCTGCTCTGGACAGCCCAGTTAGGTCTCTTTCATCAAATGTACACAAACAAATCAAAAATCTTGGAGTGATCTTTGACTCTTCACTATTTTTTTGATAAACAAATTAGTGCTGTTATTAGAGGAAGTTTTTTCCATTTAAGATCTATTGCAAAACTGAAGCATCTCCTTTCAAGCAAAGATTTAGAAGTTGTGATTTATGCTCTCGTAACATCACGATTAGATTATTGCAACTCTCTTTATTCCGGTCTCCCTCAGTCTTCAGTATCACGATTGCAAGTTGTTCAAAATGCGGCTGCTAGACTGCTGACTGGGCCAAAAAAAAGGGACAACATCTCCCCTATTTTAGCATCTCTTCACTGGCTTCCCATTAAATTTAGAGTTGATTTTAAAATCCTTATGTTTATATATAAGGCGTTGTCTGGCCGTGCACCAAGGTATATAAGTGATCTTCTTGTGCCTTATTGTCCCACTAGGGGACTTAGATCGTCTACTCACTTGCTCTTAACTCTGCCTCGGTGTCGCTATAAATCAAAGGGGGATCGGGCCTTTTCTGTGGCTGGGCCCAAGCTTTGGAATGGTCTCCCCTATCACGTGAGGTCTGCTCCTTCATTGGACATTTTTAAATCTACTCTTAAATCGTATTTTTATTCTTTAGTGTTTGAAAACCTGTAATTATTTTTGTATGTCTGCTTAGTACTCTGTACAGCACTTTTGATCAATCCATATTGTGTTTAAATGTGCTTTATAAATAAAGGTTGTTGTTGTTGTTGTTAATAGCATGCAGATATTTCAGACAGTTTTCGCTTATGTGATTGTCAGCCTCTGCTTTTCTACTATAGACTGAAGTGTATAACCCACTGTTACTTTCAGATAATAAATAAATTGCTGTAAGGAAAATACTGCAATTTTCTGGTGTTATTTTTTGATTGGTTGGCGCTTTCTACAGCCCTTCATCAAACTTTTCCACATACAGCCTGCCTCAGATTGTTTTAAGACAATGCCCAAATAGTAAAACAAAACAGATTAACGTGATCTGTGCCTAAATTCTGATTGGGTGGGCAAATCAGACGTTTTTGCTCATGCCTAGATCTAGCCCTGATTGACTATAATTATTAGTTTCACTACTGTTATCAGAGTTCTTTTTAGTTGTGAACTTCAGCCTTTTGCCATTATAATTGACTCTCTTCCAGCTATCACAGCCAACTTGGGAGAATAAAATAATATTATTTAGTATAAGTCAACCAATCCATGGCATATGACAGTGTTGAATAAATCACAATTTTCTATTTTAAACTGTTTTCAAATGAAGCCTTGACAACAGTTTAGAAATGCCACTTAAAAGGTATAGTACACCATGAAAGTGAGCAACTGATTTCCCGAATTTTAATTTAATGTCCAGACACGTAAAGGGTCATATTCTCCCAGAATCAGTAGCAGCATTTCAGTTTGTTCTATTTGTGCAGACACTCATCCCATCATTGTGGCTCTCTGACATATTCATGCTGATTTGAATTTCCTCTTGGCTCTGCAGATTTTCAAAGACATGCCAGTGTCTGGGGGTGGGCAGGGCAACTCCCAGCTCAACCTGCCCAGGCGGAGAAGTGCAGACAGCAAGGCCCCGTCCTGCAGCGAGAGACCCCTCACGCTTTTCCACACACCCACATTCTCAGAGAAAGACAAAGGTACACCAGCAAGTGCTTTCTTTAAAATATTTAAAATGATAGTTCTTTAGGACAAAAAATCATGCCAGAATACATACTCCCTACCATGTCCTTCATGACTCTGTAGCCAGTTCTATTTCATCCCGGTCTACACGCCACCATATAGGTCAACCTCGCAAGAGGGCGAGCTGTCAGGAGATCATATTTCAAATTAAACATGCTCTACCTGCACGCAATCATCCTCTATAAATACTAGTTGCACTCACGTTTCACACAAGAGTGCCGATGTTTAGAAAGTCATGTAAACTTAACAAACTTTGAGAAAACATGTCTCAAGACTTTTTTTTCATTCCACTGAATCTCGTGTTTTTAAATGCAAAAAAAAAAAATTCTGATTGGTGCTTTGTCTCTTTGTATTAAACCATGCATTAATACATGATGCCGTTTTGTTCATAATTGTTTATGTATTTTATAGGGCTGTCAATCGATTAAAATTTTTAATTGTGATTAATCGCACCTTTTTGTGTGATTAATCATGATTAATTGCACACTTATCGTGAAATTAAGCCTACGCCATTTATCTCATTAAACACATTCATTTTGTCATAATTTGCTATATCCAGCAAAGTAAATCAGATTGAAGGGTGATTCTCCCAAAACTGTATTTTCTGCAAGCTTCAAGGATCATTGGAGACTCTAAAAGGACAACAAATAACCAAATATAAGGAGTCCATTTAATTCTATTTTATAATAAATTTATACACACCTAAGCACCCATGAAAAAAAAACATTACATAAAAAAAACTTTACAGAATTCACAGTGTATAGTATGTATACAGAGCAACAACAACGAGATTGTTTTCATTTTCGAGTCAAGCTGCGATACTGAACAGGACCACACTGAGGCGCCAAAAAAACTCCTAAATCAACCGTTTTGACTTGACTGCATAAACCTATGATTACTAAACACAACAATGTACACATGACAAATCAAATATTATCCTTCCTGAATGAGTGTGGAAACAACGCAAATGTACTGAAATGTGTCTGTACACAAATGCAGCATGCATTCAGTAATCGAGAGTGCGCACATACATGGTTTGTTCTTTGTGCATCAATATTACAGACTCTCGCATGCCTGTACGACTTCTGTGCGTCACCAAAATTGCGCTCTTCAGAAACAATCGCAGAATACGATAGAGCTTGTGTTTTAAAGCAGAGCACACATTGGAATAAATAATTCACTAAAAATGCAATGTGGGTCTCTATTCTCTCTGATATGTATAATGTAATCAGCCTGGCCTTCTTTACATTCGTGCTGTTTTGGACTGTTTGGACTGGATCACTGAAAACTTTCCCAGAGTTTAACGGCTAAAAATGGCCTGATCACAAACAGAGAAGCGGAATTGGGTTAAAGGGTTAGAATAGAAATTTCCTCCTACCAGGGTTACAGGTGCTTGTAGATGCTCAGTGTGATTGTGATGAACTCCTGACTTCTAAGATCATCTAACTGCGTGATGAAAATCATGTTAATGACGCAGGTTCACGTACTTTATTGTAATTTATTTGTATTAATTGGGTGAAATTATTTTAACGGGTTAAGAACTTAAAGGGGTGGTAAACCACGATTTCACTATTCTAACTTTAGCTAGCGTGTAATGTTGCTGCTTGAGCATAAACAACATCTGCAAAGTTACAACGTTCAAAGTTTAAAGCAAAGGGAGATATTTGCTTTTAAAGAAATCAGTTTCTAAGAACTACAGCAAACGGCCAGTAGGCGACTACACACATTCCTCCAGGGTTGGTGACATCAACAGGCTCAATATTTACATAAACCCCTCCTCCGAGAATATTAAATAAGGGGGGGTGAGGCCATTTTGTATCGCGGCGCTGTTGTGGTATAAGTTAGTTAGGCTGGAGTGTTGTTGCCGCGATGCCGAGGAAACGCTGTTATTTCCATCCGGATTGCAGGTCTGGGGTACTTGCTCTGTTCAGCCTTCCTTGGGACGGGGGTGCGTTGCAGAGCGTTTAACACACAGCATGTTATATGCACGTGTGTTTGAGTCAGCGGGGAATCAGGCGCGCAGGGCTCTCTGCAGCACATCTAACAGAGGAAAACATCCACCGTCTTCGCGATTTCAATGCCGGATTTGCACAACGTCAGCTGCGTGAAAAAAACACTGCCGGTGCGTGGATGCACGACGCGCGCGCTGCACATTTCACGGAGGACAACACAAACTTCCACAAACTTCGCGAGTTCAATGCCAGATTTGCACAACGTCAGCTGCGTGAAAAAAACACATTGCCGGTGCGTGGATGCACGACGCGCGCGCTGCACATTTCACGGAGGACAACACAAACTTCCACAAACTTCGCAAGTTCAATACAGGATATGCACAACGGCTTGTCCTGAAAGCTGGATTTACAAACAGAAGCTGTTTATGGGCCACAACCTGTAAGTCTGATTTATTTTTCATCGATGTGTTTTCCTGTAATAGGTTGTAGCAAGGAAGTAAACAGATGACAGCGCTGTTCTGCAAACCAGTCTGTTAAATGCTCATTCATACTTAACGTTATCCGACAAACACCTAACATTACAAACACTAACGTTAAAATCTCAACAGCGAACCTGACATTAGTGTAAATGATTCTTTGATTAGAGCTTTTATGTATTGTTTATCTTCAGGCATGCTAAACATGGTTCTGTGTGTGATTTGGCTAACTTACTAGAAAAGCCAGTGCTTAGTGTTCGTTTTGGGTTAATAGTTCTTGCGACATATATTTGGCTATAATCGTTCTAAAAATACAAAAGTAACAGTGCCATTCAGTAGCGATCATTATAGATCCGCAGTCTTTACACTTGAGGACTGAACAGGTTCTGCTCGATCATCTTCACTCAAATGTTCTCATATGGTTTTATTGACGCCGACCAAAGCACAGCCTCCAGGTAAGGGGCGTGACGTTTCCGACAACCGTGCACTGCGGTTAGCGAATCAGAACACACTAGGCCAGCTAACCAATCAGAGCCCACTGCGTATTTTTGAGGGACTGGCTTCATACAACCCGGAAAGCATCAGACCGTTTTACAAGGAGGGACAGAGCAGTGTAGAATAAAGGTCAAATATATGAAAAATAAGGCCATTTTTTTTAAAACGAAGCATGAACACATGTTACAGTGCACCCCACAAACACAGTCAAGCCTTCAAAAGAATGTGTTTTACCACCCCTTTAAAATTAATCGCATGCGTGACAGCACTAGTATTTTACAAAATTATATTTGATTTATAAATGTCAGTTTAAAGGTTATGCACTTTTTTACAGTAATGTTATTTCATTGCAAGCCAAAAGACCCCACAAGCTGTGGCCATGCCACGGTGCTTTCTGTAGGGCCTACATTTGCTGTGCTGGAGCAAGAGCAGGTAGAGATGAAATCATCTAAACTGTGGATGTTCAGCTGTGCAAAGCATCAGATTTAGTTGCAAGGCTTGTTAGTCTATTTAGAGGGCTTGTTAAAGGACTTGCAGAGAGGGGTTGACATGCTGATCCGGGGTGGCCAGTGCACATACCTGGGCACTGGTCAGTCCATGGCTTCAGTGGTGCAAGCATGCTGCCATGTTTGGTTATCAGAAGCAAATGTTTCTGACTAGGATTTTGCGTCAGTGGTAGCTGCCCCAGTTGTTCCAGGGGAGTTTTTTTGCCCATCATAAGAAGCAGCCCTGGAGCAGTCATAGAAGCCAAGGGAGCTAACTTATGCAGTGGGACAGATGGGGCGAATGGGACGGTCTTTGCAATAGGAAGGAAGCAGAGGCTCTGTCCCTCTTGACAGAGGTCTCAACACTATTGCAGAAAAGAGCAATAGCAGGGGTTTTATTCGGCCTACTTTCTAATTCCAAAGAAGGATGGGGACTGGGGTTCCATCTTAATCTGAAAAAGTTAAATTGGTCTTTAAAACGTCTACCTTTTAGAATGTTGAACCTGTCAACCCTCTTCACGAGCATAAGGCAGAGGGACTGGTTCACTACAGTGGACTTTTGTGATACCTATTTTCACATTCCCATCCACAGAGGTCACAGAAAGTACCTCTGTTTTTTCTTTCAAGAGAAAGAGTACAAGGTTCTTCTGTTTTGGCCTGGCTCCTCAAATCTTTACAAGTACATGGATGCAGCACTTATGCCTCTCCGTTGGCAGGGAATTTGCTGATATGTGTCCCAACCAAACAAGCGAGGAGCGACACAGAAGACTAGGCCTGATGTTGAAGGAGGAGAAGAGCTGCCTTACTCCGAGCAGAACACTATCATATCTGGGCTAGATCCTGGACTCAATGACCATGAGAGCCTGTCTTACCCCCCAGAGGATTCTGATACTGAGGGAGCAGACATCCCATCTGATGGGACAATCTCAGATATCAGTGAAATGTGGCTGAAATGTGGCTTCTACTTAGTCTGATGGCAGTAGCCTCTCAGGTTGTGCCACTAGTTTTACTTTACATGCTGCCGCAACTGGATCCAGAGTTTGTCCCACACATGAGGTGGTGGTTTTCAATGCCAGGCCTCCAGCAAGGGGTCTGGGTCAGATTTGTTCAAGGGAAACAATAACTATGGATGCATCGGCTGGGGTGCCATGTGCAAAAACTGCCCAGTTAGAGGCAGCTGATAGGCCTCTTGGGCAGGAGTTCATATAAACCTGCTGGAAATGGAGGCTGTGCATCAAGCTTTGATGCATTTTCTCCCGGACCTGGGGAGAAAACATCTCATTGTGCACACAGATGGGGTGCTTCATAAACCACCAGGGGGGACACGCTCTCCATCTCTTCATAGCAAGGCCTGAGAGCTCCACTCATGGTCGCATGCACATGGTCTTTCCCCTTACATCTTCCAGGGCTGGGCAATGTGGCAGCCAATCTCCTGTCAAGTGGGGAGGACCCAAGCCAGGAGAATGGCAGCTGCACCCAGAGATTGTGCAAGCCATTTGGGCTTGATTCGAAAGGGCTCACGTGGACCTCTTTGCCTCTCACTCACTGACCCTATGGTACTCTATGGTGGGACAGAAGGGGACACTGGGGGTAGATAACCTAGCATGGGCTTTTCCCCATTTTCCACTTCTACCAGTAGTATTTGCCAAGATTCAAGACTCACAAGCCGGAGTCCTGCTAGCTCTCGATTGGCCCCACCAGATATGGATGACAGAGCTGGTTGCAGTGCTGAGGGGCCCCCCGTGGCATCTTTGGAACTAGCTTTGGAACCCCAACCCGGACCTATTCAGCATGCATGTTTGGCCTCTGGGGCAAGGGGTCCTGACAACATTGCAAGCAGTTAGAGCCCCTTCCACAATAGTGCTCTCTGCTGGTCGCTGAGATTCAGTTGCTATTGACAATCTAAAGGTATCAACCCAGTTTATTATGACATGTCCTCAGTCTTATCTTTTCTTCAGTCCTTTTTGGAAGGGGGGCTTAAGGAATCAACTTTGAGGGAGTGTGTGGCAGCCATCTCTGATTGCTATGATCACATTGAGGGCTTGTCAGTGAGTTTGCTGCCTATTATTGGCCAGCACCAGGAGATTGTGCCCTTCACGTTCACATATGATCCCCTCATGGGATCTGCAGATTGTATCGGAGGCCCTGGAAAAGCCTCCATTTGATCCCTTATTGTCTTTGAATCTAGAACTTCTTTCTTTAAAAGTATCCTTTCTTCTGGCTATTGCATCAGCAAGGCCTCCTGGGCACTATTCAAAGGTGTGCCTTTAGTCTCAAACACTTAGCTTTTGTTCAAGGTGTACGTACCTGTTGGCATGGTTTCCTGTTTAACCTTTAAAAAGTTCAGACTTACATATAATCAGAGTAAGGTTAGGCATATTTGGCATGCTGTCTGAGAGGAGGGCTCCGAGCTCAGAATTTGAACCAAACCCAGAGTACTCCCCCCATCCCAGGCTGGGATAGGAATAGTTAGGAGTGAAGAGGTGGGGTGGTGGAGGGATGCTGGAAAACTGTTGTGGGACAGAGGTAAGTCCACTGTATATATACCTCCTGTCGCACTAATTGAGTTGATTAACTGAACTTGCTTCTCCCATGCAAATTTGGTTAATTATCTGAACGTGTTCCTCCCGAACTTTGTAATTAAAACTGGAACTGGTGTTCATGTTGGCATATCATCATGTCAAGACTGTTTAATTAAATGATTGAGTTTATATCATGTCGGTCTCCTGTGGTTATGGCCCCACCACATTTCTCTCCTGACTTCGATGCACTGTTGATCCATATGGTGGCATGTTGACCGGGATGAAATAGAACAGGGATTACATAGGTAACCGAGGTTCTATGAATAAGGTCAAAATGCCACCCAACGTGGTCACTCTGGGACTAGGTGGTGCCAGTCGGCTAAATAAGAGAATGTGCTGGCTGCCAGGGTTATGTTTAAAGGGTTACTTCAGCGATTTAGCATTAAGTTTTGTATCTGTAGAAACCTGGTAGTATATATGAATGATATATATATATATATATATATATATATGTGACCTGTCATAGGAACCAGGGTCACAAGTCGGCAGCACAACTTTAGAACAAAATGAGAAAGAAGCGTTTTTTTCCCAAATTGGTGATTTTCGCTTTTTTGCAGAATCTGTTAGTTGAGATCACGAAGAAGCCTCTCCGTGTTTGCGATAGCAGTATTGGTATATTTAAAAGCGTACATTTTGAGGTTGAAATCGACTTGTTTTTCGGAGATTGTAGCATGCAGTAGGGGCGTGTCATTGTCTGTGTGTGGAAAAGCCGGCTTTTGTTTCTTTTGTTATTGCCCCCGCCTGGGAAGCGTGGCTACTTATTATGCAGCTCTGGCCGGCTCTGTCTGCTACACAAGGAGAAAAGAGAACTCTCTGCATGGGAGACAGTCCTGTAGCCAGAAGCTTTCTCCAGACATTATGTACAACATACAGCTGGATTCTTTAGCGGCGGAAAAAGAGTGGCAGGACATGAAAATTATAGGACATTTAGAGGCAAACAGACGCACAGTGCAAACTTCGGAGATGGTTACATCCACAAAGAAGACCCCGACAAAGAGAAAGTGTGCCCGAACAAATTATTTCATCGGAGGCAACGAGATCTGCAAGAATACTTTTCTGTTTCTTATGGGGTGAGTTTCCATAAACATCAAAGTTTGTCGTTTTGTGTTCATTCTAAGAACATGTACACGTTATCTCATGTTTAGTCCTTGTATAGACCTTCCCATACCATAACTACTGTCGTTTTAATTGTAATCGTTAGCATCGTATCACTTGCCAAAAACCCCCATTACTATAATGAGCTTATACTATAATGGAAAGTCCTTGAAAGGCTCTTGAATTTGAAGTTAACCAAGTTGTGGGAACGCTGTATTAACAACTATCCAAATTGTTTTTAGACCTAAAAGAGTCTTTGTAGGCCTATGTTACCCTTATGTATACTATAAAACACATAATTATAGTTGATTTTAGTTTATCATAGTAGATCATAACTTGAGATGAAATGGCATGAAAAATAAAAATACAACTGGCTGTAGTCTTTAGCCTACAAAGGGGGGGGGGGGGGGGGGGGGGTTGTATATCTATGAATATATCAGGAATATATATATATATTCCTGATATATCCCCCCCCCCCTCTGGCCAGAGGCTAAAGACTACAGCCAGTTGTAGGAGTTAGTGCCGCATGTTTTCAACCCACCCATAAGGGTGGGCTCTCACTCACCCAAAGCGAGTGTTCTCAATGAATTCCTATGAAAGTTAAACTTCCATAGGCACAAACTGAAAATGCGCCAGATTGGACACGCACCGTGAATGACTGTGAGGCCGTGTTAATGACAATACAGCCATGAATGAATGCCGGTCGGTCGTGCTCATTTTAGTTTCGGTTTAAAATTTGCGCCAATTCGGGGGGGTTGAATTGTGGGTTCATAAAAACACAACAAAATGGTACAATGACAAACCTTTGAAACCAAATCTTCCGCGATCAACTTGTCTGTCAGCTCCTCACTCTTTGATGAATGATGCTGTGTTTGTGCTGCGATTCTCATTCTGCTCGTGCTGTATTGAGCAAACACATTCAGTTTTTAATTGCAGTGTCTGTTCTCTAACTAAATTAAATTATTGTATTACTATAAAAGTCAAAACGACAGTGGGGTGGTGCCACGGTGGGCAATAGATGTAACTGGTAGGCATGGTTTGGGAGTGGCCTCGTAGGGCAGCGAAGCAGGTGCATTCTGGGAGTTGTTGTCTTTCATCCACATGAGCCAAAAATACATTTTCTGGCTTTTCTCAGCCGAGAAGGCTCCAACTTCTAAAATAATTTCACATTTCTACTACATAAATGACCCAATTTAAATACACATTCATCTTTCTAGTGGTGAAGTACCCCTTTAAGTCTGTTTAGTTTAATTGTGTTTTGTTTTTGTTTTCATTGTTCCCAGTTCTGTTTGTTAATTAGTTTCCCTAGTGAATTATTATTTTCACCTGAGGTTTGTTTAGTTTCCTTGTTAACTGTGTATTTAAACCCTTAGTTTCCTTAGGTCTTGGTCCGGTATTGTTTATGTTTGTGTGGTAATGTTATATGAGTTTATTTCCTGTATTTTCCAGTGTGTTTCAAAATAAAGACTTAGTTATTGAATTTCCTGCAGAAATGGAAACCTTGTTTACCTACCCCCTGTTTTTTAAGTCACGTTTGTTCTCAAACTAGGACACTTGTTTTTTGATGGAATTTTTCTGAGACCATACATGACCATTTTAATGTATCTTAAAAAGGACATCTAGAGATTTTGGATGTTTGGGGTCAAAAGTTTGCATACACCTTTTAAAATCTAAAAAAAAGAAGAAAAAAAGTTAATTATTTTCACATATTTTCTATTCCATTCAAAAGTTTACATACACTTGATTCTCAATACAGTGTGTTGTTACCTGGATGATCGACGGCTGTGTTTTTGTTTTGTGATGGTTGATCATGAGTCCCTTGTTTGTCCTGAGCAGTTAAACTGCCCAATGTTCTTAAGAAAAATCAGCATGCTTAGCCAGCTACAGAGAAACATGGTTGACAGGCAAACAGACAAGTGACCGATTCTGAGTTGCGACGTCACTTCCAGCACGAGAATTCCGGGCCGAGAACGGTTTGTAATCGTGCCGTGCCGAACCAAGCTCAAATGGAAACACAACTGGAACTGTTCCTTACCATTCTAAGAACCATTCGGCCCAGCGGTGGAAAAGTGGCTATATATTCTCTGAAAACAAATCTTAATATTTTACACAGTTTTGCTTTATGATGTAAATGTCTTGTTTTAATGATGTTTAGATATTTTTATAAAATAAAAATACTAATCAAGAATTTTTTTTTTGCTGTGCATGCAAAATTTAATTTAAAAAATAATGCTAACGCTTTAAAATTAGGTCTCGTTTTTTAACATTAATGCATTAACTAACATGAACTAATGAGCAAAATATTACAGCATTTAACTTTTGTTAATATTAGTTAAAATGTTCATCTTAGTTCACAGTGCATTCATTTAACAGATAAAACTTTTGATCTTTAAAAATTTTTAGTAAATGTTGAGATTAACATTATAATGCTGTAGAACTATTGTTCATGTTAACTAGTGTAGTTAATGTTAAAAAATGACTTATTTGTAAAAAAAAATCTTAATTGTAAAAGGGAAATCCCAAAGATGGTTTTGTATTCTCCCAGGAGGTGGTTTACATGTGAACGGTTTTACATTGCTAAGCTCTGTGCTTCAGGTCAGCTGGCGGAGCAGAGGAAATTCAGTTCCAGGCCTATAAATTGTTGTGCTATAAATAACAATGGAATTAATTATTAAAACAGTTTCAGGTTTTAGGCTGGCACACCTATAGTATGACCAGACACCACCCTGTTCGCAATCACTATAAAATGCTGCCAACCCCTTCTGGGCATGTGACGAACGATCTAGTTCAATATTAGATGCTGTTTAGTTATTGAGCCCGTTTACATGCACACCAATATGCTGATGACTACCAAAAATCAGTTCATTGAAATAACCCGATTTACCGGTTTACAAAAACCTGGCAATGCAAGTAAACCGCGTTTAAATGACTGTATTAAAAAACAGATTATTGCTCGGTGATGACGTTAAAAAATAAGCTTCCATGTATTTCACTCAGAGTATTCTGTTTAGTATGTGACTTGTGATGTTAATTGAAGCAACAAAAAAAGTATTTCAAAATGTCAGTGGAAAACTTGCAAATATGAGTATTCTCCGCTCATATATGAAGTTTCTACAACTGTACCACTTGTCCTTTGGCTGCACGAGATGAGAACCCATTTCTTGGGTGAAGAAAAAGTCGGAGTTTGCGTTATATTTATCCTCCCCTAGCGCGAAACACTCGCTGTGGCTGAATGTGCTTAAATCTGCCATATAAGGATGATTTCCTATTACATATCACGCATGCACACATCAATAAGTTGACAGAACGCAGGAAAAGGTGTTTACATGTCGATCTGTTTATTTTTTTAAGCTGTTTATGATCTTACGTGCATTTATTGAAGTGCGCATGCGTGATAGGTGAGAGGAAAGCGTCCTTATACTGCAGATTTAAGCAAATTCAGTGTTTCGCACTAAGAGAGGAGAAATGCATCTCAAATCTTTTTCTTGACCCAAGTATAAAATATTATTATATTATTAAAAATATGAAATATGTGTTCTCATCTAGTGCAGCCAAATGACAAGTGGTACAGTTGTAGAAACTTCAAATATGAGCGGAGAATACTCATATTTGCTAGTTTCCCACATGACCAACGCATGACCCTGAAGTGTCTGCAGAGACCGTGTCAATTTGACTCCCCCCTGAAATTGCCTCATCGACACGGCATCCTCAATAAACCCGTCTCCGGCATGATGACTCTGATCTTTTGAATATTCCTATCTAATAATTGCCTTATCGACACGACATAATCAAATAAACCCATCTCCGGCGTGATGACTCCGATCTTTTGAATATTCCTATCTAATAATTGCCTTATCGACACGTCATCCTCAAATAAACCTGTCTCCGGCGTGATGACTCCGATCTTTCAAATATTCTGATCTAATATGACTTCTGACCTGTAATGTTGCCAGAATCATAATCATATACTGAATATTATACTGAACTGGCACCCCCACTGAGCCTGGTTTCTCCCAAGATTTATTTTTCTCCATTATGCCACCTGATGGAGTTTTAGTTCCTTGCCACTGTCGCCTTTGGCTTGGCTTGCTTAGTTGGGGACACTACATTTTCAACTATATATTAAAAGAAAATTTCAACTAAATTACTGATCTGCCTGCATTGTCACTATATGATAATTGAAATGAGCTAGATGACATCACCGTTTTCTCCAGAGAGGCTGTACAGCCGAATCAAATTCTGTTGCATTATTTTCCTGTTTAACACTGTGAAGATGCTTTGAAACAATCAGCATTGTAAAAAGCGCTATATAAATAAAGGTGACTTGACTTGACATTTTGAATATAAAGGACATTTTTTTTTTAAACGTGCATGTTACGTGCACACTCACTTTACAGTTATTGTCTAAAGACAGGAGTCACTAGAAGTGTAACTTGAATTGCTTATTGAAATAGAAACCACTATTAAAAAATAAATAAAAAACCACAAGATCCCACCAGACCATGTTTTAGCCACAGGCTGGAGTAAATACACTAGCATACCATTAACTCATTAGGATAACAACATTTTGCTTTTCCATCAGCAGTGGAGAAGAGGAACAGTGTGGTTGTGAACTCCAGTGCAGACTCAGTAAATTGCAACAGCACACACAACTGGACTCGACTCAACAGCCTGCCCACCGGAGACGGAGACCATGATGGGCTTCAGCTGGCCAAACAGAATCAGCCTAATTCACTGTAAGTGTACATGCTTTAAAGCTAAAGTGTTCAAATACATTCTCCTTGTTGCCTCTATTTATTTGAGCATCCCAGCCAGCCCAACACAACAACACTGGCCGAACCAATGCCATGAGTTTGTTCAATTATCAGCAGGTAGGGCGAGTGTTCAAGAAACTTGTTTAAAAACCATAGTTTTCTATCATCAAACCAAGCAGCTTTTTGTTGGTCAGTGCTCGTAACCAACTTGAAAATCTTTATGTGGAACTTTTTCGCCCTCATGCAAATCTCCAGTTCGTGCGGATCCCTGTTAGAATGACTGGATTTCGATAAACTAATTCATAATTGGTTTTCAACTTGTGTAGACGAGAATAGAATATGAAAAAATTCAAAATCAAGGGCAATAATCGACAGTAATGATTTTTTTGTCATAATATTGCAGCCCTACCCGACCTATCGCTAAACCCCGTCCCCCCCTTAGCTACTGTTGCTAACTCCGACAAACAAACAGAGTTGCCAACTGTCTTAAAAGCTTACAGCTGTCAGTGTGAAAACCTTGATGTTTTTGATAAATTTTGGACACAGAAGCACAGAAGGACCACTTAAATATGCCATGGAAGTATATATTAAAGATTTTAAAATAAATATGGTGGGTAACAACTTCAAGATTCATTTGGAAGCTAGTGTTTACAGAATACAATGCAAGCAGGAGAAGCCTCATGTTACAATCGTCATGATCGCAGATGACAACGTCAAGGATCAACACTGTTCATGTACCGCAGGGTAACAATAAATTAAATACATTTAATCAGTTTAATATGTAGACCTTCGTTTATGTGTTTTTGACATACACTGTACATGACATGAGAACAGTTAGTTATTTAGGTTTGTACGTTAGCATGAACTCACTAACTTTAATCGTAACTTAATGAGAGTATGACAACCACAAAATCCTCTCAGGATACCTGTAATCAGTACAAGTACCCCAGGCACATCGTTTTACCATTTTTGTAACAAACACCATCAAACCGATGAGCGCTTCGGATCTTCCAATGTTTCTCTATGGCGCTGAAACCTAAAGATGTCAGCGTTCCAGTTCTGGGCAGCTGATACTCAACTGCCATTGGCTCATTTATGCATTTGGCAGACGCTTTTATCCAAAGCGACTTACATTGCATTCAAGGCACACATTTTACATTTTGTCAGTTCTTGCTTTCCCTGGGAATCGAACCCATGACCTTGGCGTTGCTAGCGCCATGCTCTACTGTTTGAGCTACAGGAAAGCCTCAGATGCGTTCGAGGGACGGGAGGGGCCTACCGATAGATCAATTGTTTATGTTGATCAAATTTTTGTTGTTAACAGACTATAGTATTCTGATTGATGGAAATAATCGACTAAGTTTAAATAATTTACATAACAACAACACATACATTTAATAAGGTAATTATAAAAAAATACCCTTACAAAGTTAAAAATGCCCCAGAAAATCACTTTGAGGCAAATATTGCCTTAATGTAAAAGTTAATTTCTGACCCTGGTGCATGTGACCCCACCTTTAGTCAGGATTTCTTGCACTAAAAGCTGTTAGAATTTTAGTTTTACTTGACCATTTTCTCTGACCCGTACTACACCTTTAAGACTTCTTTATGTAAATGACCTATGTGAAGAGGTTCGTGATATTCGTGGGCAGGAAGGAAGAAGACAGGGTCGGCGTGACTGGGACTGTGACTTTTATTAGTCAGAACTGAAACAACACAAAACACGCACGTGGGCGTGGTCTCCAAACATTCAACAACCGTTGACTCAAAACTTTTCTCTCGAACGCTGCTTCCTCTCCTCAGGCTTCTCAGGCTTCTCAGGTTTCTCAGGCTTCTCAGGCACAGTCCCAGTCCAGGTCTCTCTCTCACTCTCTCTCCAGACAGCGGCTTTTATGTCTCTCCACGCCAATCACTGGAACGAGACACAGGTGTTAATGATCTGCACTTGACCTACTTACTCACCGCTCGTCTCCGCAGTTCCTCGCTCCCGCTACAGACTTCGCAGAACCACGCCCCCTCCGCCACATACCCCCACCGCCCGCACCAGGCCGGGGAGCCGGCTCCCCGGCCTGCAGCCTCCCCCCCCCCCCCCTCCCTCCTGGAGAGGAAGTCAGCCACAGCCATCTGAGCACCCGGCCTGTGGACCACCTTGAATTTAAAAGGCTGTAAAGCTAGATACCAACGGGTGATCCGGGCGTTGGTATCCTTCATGCGGTGGAGCCACTGCAAGGGGGCGTGGTCCGAACAGAGGGTGAACTCCCGGCCCAGGAGGTAATAGCGGAGGGTGAGAACGGCCCACCTGATCGCCAAGCACTCCTTTTCTATGGTGCTGTACATCGTCTCTCTCTTAGAGAGCTTGCGACTGATGTACAGCACCGGCCGCTCCTCCCCCTCCACCTCCTGGGACAGGACAGCGCCCAGCCCCCTGTCCGAGGCGTCCGTCTGCAGGGAAAAAGGGAGAGAGAAATTAGGAGCCTGTAAGAGCGGCCCACCACACAGAGCAGCCTTTATCTGGGTAAAAGCCTGCTGGCACCGCTCCGTCCACTGAACTGTATCTGGCGCCTCCTTTTTAGTTAGATCAGTCAGCGGGCTAGCGAGGTCCGAATAATTAGGTACAAACCTTCTATAATATCCCGCTAGCCCCAGGAACTGTCTAACCTCCTTTTTGGTCTTGGGCCGTGGGCAGGCTGCAACTGTTGCAGTCTTGTCAATTTGGGGACGCACCTGTCCATGACCCAAGTGGAAGCCCAGATATCTTACTTCCACCCGCCCAACTGCACACTTCTTCGGGTTGGCCGTGAGCCCCGCCCTTCTCAGCGACTTCAGGACAGCGCGCAGGTGCTGCATATGCCGCTGCCAGTCCGCACTATAGATGATAATATCATCCAAGTACGCAGCAGCATATGCAGCATGCGGCCGGAGAATCCTGTCCATCAGACGCTGGAAGGTCGCGGGAGCCCCGAACAAGCCGAAAGGAAGGGTGACAAATTGGTGTAACCCAAACGGCGTGGTGAAAGCGGTCTTTTCTTTGGACATTGGAGACAAGGGGATCTGCCAATATCCCTTGGTTAAGTCCAGTGTCGAATAAAAGCGAGCGGTCCCTAGCCGATCAAGCAATTCGTCGACCCTTGGCATTGGGTACGCATCAAATTTCGACACCGCGTTCACTTTTCTATAGTCCACGCAGAACCGAACCGAGCCGTCAGGTTTTGGGACCAAAACTATCGGGCTCGCCCAGTCGCTGCTGGACTCTTCTATTACACCCATATCCAGTATAGCCTCTAATTCCGCCTGAACAACCTTTTTCTTGTGTTCAGGTAAACGGTAGGGTCGACTGCGAACCACCACGCCCGGCTCTGTCTCAACATGGTGTTGAATGAGGTCCGTGCGACCAGGGAGGGGCGAGAACACGTCAGCAAATTCTGCTTGTAACATTTTAACGTCAGTGAGCTGCGACGGCGAGAGGTGATCCCCCCCCGGGGCCAGAGCGAGTGATTGAGGCTTTTGAACCGCCTCTGGCCCGAGATCATCCTCTCCGCTCACCACCGTCGCAAGCAACACTGACTCCGCCTCCGACCATTTTTTTAAAAGGTTGAGGTGGTATATTTGACGTGCTCCGTCCCTATCTGAGCGCACTACCTCATAGTTGAGATCCCTGACTCGCCGTGTGACCACAAAGGGTCCTTGCCACTTTGCGAGTAATTTAGAAGTGGAAGTAGGGAGTAATACAAGCACCTTATCTCCCGGTGCAAATTGACGAAGCCTAGCCCCTCTGTTGTAAAGCTGTCGTTGTCTGTCCTGAGCCTGTAACAAATTCTCCATTGATAGCCGCCCCAAAGTGTGGAGTTTTGTTCTCAGTTCCAGGACATACTGAATTTCATTCTTACTCGCGGAAGGTCCGTCCTCCCAAGCCTCCTTAAGGACATCCAGCACCCCCCGAGGCTGGCGCCCATAAAGAAGCTCGAAGGGGGAAAACCCCGCGGAGGCTTGCGGGACCTCGCGAACAGCAAACAACAGAGGTTCTAGCCACCTATCCCAATTCTTGGCGTCCTCGTGAACGAACTTACGAATCATGGATTTCAACGTGCGATTAAATCGTTCCACCAAACCATCTGTTTGTGGGTGATAGACGCTGGTGCGAACCGATTTAATGCCCAACAACTCGTAAAGTTCGCGAATCGTTCGTGACATGAACGCCGTGCCCTGATCGGTGAGAATCTCTTTCGGAATTCCCACCCGGGAGATTAAGGAAAACAGAGCGCTCGCAACACTTTTCGCCGAAATAGTGCGGAGCGGGACTGCTTCCGGGTATCGCGTTGCATAGTCTACCAAGACCAATGCAAAGCGATGCCCGCGTGCTGACCGTTCTAATGGCCCGATGAGGTCCATACCAATTCTCTCGAAGGGGACCTGCACTAGCGGGAGTGGGCACAATGGTGCTTTTGGGGTGGCCGGTGGGTTCACCAACTGACATTCACGACAAGACGCACACCACCTGCGTACATTCTCGTGAATGCCCGGCCAGAAAAAACGGGCCATTAGACGGTTAAGTGTGGCCGTCTGTCCTAAATGCCCGGCCATCGGATTAGAATGAGCCGCCTGGAAAAGCATTTCCCGGCGGCTTCTAGGTACTAACAACTGGGTTGTATTCTGTTTTGTCTGGGCGTCTTGGGTCACCCGATACAACCTATCTTTTAAAATACAAAAATACGGATAAGAGAGCGGCTGGTCAGGGTGGAGGAGGTGGCCGTCGATGGAACGGACCTGGGTGAACGCATTTTTAAGCGAGTCATCGCGGTCCGAGAGAACGGGCATCTCACGAGCGCTCTGTTCCCCCGGAACAGCTCCCAGAGGTCCCGAATCCACCTCTCCCACCTGAGCAACCGACTCTTTCCGGTTTACCTGTTTATCCCAAGAAGCACCCGCACACAAATGTCCCAACAATTCATTAAAGGCTGTCCAATTGGTCCCCAAAATTAGCGGATGCCGGAGGTGCGGATTAACTGCCACCTCCACACTATGCTTTTGACCCCTAAATAGAATATCCACGGGCAGCAACGGATATTTCACCACCTCCCCGTGCACACACCTCACCGTAACCGTGCGGCCGGTACCCAATGCCTCAGGGCGAATCAGGCTTTGGTGGATAGAGGTCTGGTTACAACCCGAATCAACCAAGGCCTGATACGTACCCCCCTTGATACTCACAGGAATTAGGTACAGCCCAGCTTGATCGGGGGCGGCTTGTGGAGCGTCGGGGACCCGGACCAGTGTCCCGATCTCCATAACGGGACACCGGTCGATGAAATGCCCCGGATCCCCGCAGCGCCAGCAAGCCGGCCCAGACTTCCCCGCCGCCCTAGTGGCTGGAAGTAGGTCCTGCGATTGACGTGGAGAGAACGCTGAGGCAGATGGGGAGGCGTAGGGTTCCGCGACGGTCACCCCTCCCCTCTGGAGCGGGCGGGGAGATGCTGGTGGATCGACGGGGCTGGTCTGGGCGGTAACAGCCCACGCGACCTGGGAAGGGGAACAGGTTTGGGGAGAGAAGGGGAAGAAACAGAGGGAGAGAGAGAGAGAGAGGCGGATGGTAAGTGCTCGCCGACCCCGTGGCACGCCACCATGTGGTCCTCCTGGTACTGCTCCAGTACCACACGGTCGATGATTCCCTCGACGTCGCCTCCGCCGGCCATCAGCCACTTGCGGCACGAGTCCCGGAGCTGGTGCGCGAAGGTGAAGGGTCGACCGGATTCGCCGAGGGTCAGGCTCCGGAAGCGCTGCCGCTGTTGCTCGGGGCTCCGGACGACCCGCTGCAGGATGGCGCGCTTCAGGTCTTCATAGTCCAGGAGATTCTGGACTGGCAGTTGGTGTGCGGCTACCTGCGCTTCTCCTGACAACAGCGGCAGGAGCCGCATTGGCCAGTCCGAGCGGGGCCACCCCCGGGACTCGGCGGACCTCTCGAAGAGGTCGATGAATGCCTCCGGATCATCCTCGGATCCCATCTTCGAGAGGTGGATGGTGGCGGCCGAATCGGTTGTAGACGGGGGGGTGGCCGGAATCTCCCGGGCCATCCAGCTCCGGAACAGCTTGCGGTCTTCATGCTGGGCGCGGATGAGGGCCTCAAAACGCTTGTCTTGCTCGGCCCTCACGGCCAGCAGATCGTCGTGGGTCTGTTGGTGAAGACCGGCGAGCGATGACACCAGGTCCGCAAGCGGCGTCTTTGGCGGGGTCTGCATGGCGGCGGCTCTCTTCTTCCTTCCCGGGTTTCGGCACCAGTGTGAAGAGGTTCGTGATATTCGTGGGCAGGAAGGAAGAAGACAGGGTCGGCGTGACTGGGACTGTGACTTTTATTAGTCAGAACTGAAACAACACAAAACACGCACGTGGGCGTGGTCTCCAAACATTCAACAACCGTTGACTCAAAACTTTTCTCTCGAACGCTGCTTCCTCTCCTCAGGCTTCTCAGGCTTCTCAGGCACAGTCCCAGTCCAGGTCTCTCTCTCACTCTCTCTCCAGACAGCGGCTTTTGTGTCTCTCCACGCCAATCACTGGAACGAGACACAGGTGTTAATGATCTGCACTTGACCTACTTACTCACCGCTCGTCTCCGCAGTTCCTCGCTCCCGCTACAGACTTCGCAGAACCACGCCCCCTCCGCCACAACCTAACTTCACCAACTTTACATGTGCAGCTAAAATGCTGAATGCCAATGTTCAAAACATAATTGAGACATAATTTTCGGAGTAGATTTGGCGCAGGTTACGGGCCGGACTTGAACCTTTGTCGCACACCGTAGCTTATACTGTATGTGCTAATTGCTTTGCTGTTGGTTCTATGTTAGAGCAGATCTACAAAATAGATCAAACATAATAGATCATCTTCTATTTCCAAAGTTCAAGAAAAATCCTGTTTTCCATGATACATCCCCTTCAAAGCAACCATAAATACAAACACATCCTCTCACATGGCCTGCAGTAATGATTTTCCCTGTAACCTTTCCAATCTCCTACAGCCCTTTTCCGCTGTTCGCACTTTCTAAGGCACACTGTTTGATGTATGTATCTCACTGTCTTTGGTAGGACATGGGTCGGTAATGGATTTTTGAACCACTATCTTAAGCCCATTTTGATGGCTCTTAGCTGTGCACAGCTATGGGATGAGACAGGGGTAGTTTTTTAATGTTGCTTCTCTACAGAATAAGCACAGACAGAACAGATGTTTACTTCCCTCCGAATGACAAGGACAAACATACAAAATGGCCACCCAGTCCCTATGTTCTCAAGATCTTGATCTCAGTGAAACACACATATTGCTTTGCTTTTTTTGGAAACCTATTAGAAATCTGAATGTAAGCAATTTTCTCAAATTGTACTCTGCTGACTGTGCTGATGTCAGTTTAAACGTTTTGTAAAAGTTAGTATTTTACCAGTGGTGTTTACTTTGGATTTGAACAAATCCCTATTTCTAATTGTTACACTTTGGTGCGTATCTTATACTGGACTGTTTTTGCTACAGACATGAATGATATCTCAAATTCATGTGGCTTGTTGGGGAAAGGTTTGTCATTACTTTTCTAAGCAATGGGACTTGTGATTCGTATTATTATTATTATTATATTATTATTATTACTACTACTTTACCCGGTATATATAAGAGAGGTGGAGAAAAAAAAACTGACATTGAAGGAGGGTTTTGAGCCATAACTACAGACCAGAATAATATATTGACCAACAAAAACCTGGTCTAAAGTCAATATTTTTTGTGTTATTTAAAGGGTTAGTAATATGCACCTATAGGCCAGCGCGCGTACACTTTGCATATTATACATACAGGGCACATTTTTAAATATGAAAATTAAAGGTTTAAAATGTAAAAGATTATTATTGTGTACATAAATATAAAAATGCCTACATGTAATAATGGATAGTCATTGCATGTATCAGAATTAGTCTACCTATTTGCAGTATTGACGAGCAAACAGGTGTGGAGTCATTGGACAAGCAGATCAATTTCCTCGCTAGAGAAGTGTTCAGTCTTTCCGCTCGCAAATTCGGCCATGTAAACAGCAAATCTGCCATGGCGCGGGCACAATTGGCTTTTAAAGGGAATGGGAGAAGACACTCTGACTGGTTTATTGCACGTTACGCCCAAAACACACCCATGAATCATTAAGAGAATAGGTACAACCCTTTTAGACCATGTGCCGAGCCCACAGACCATTTTTCCCATCGTTAAACTAGCAAAGGTGGATTCAGAAACGCCCTAAGTCCACCTGCGCTGTGCGCTTTAGACCATGCGCTTAAAAATAGGGCCCTCAGAATTGTAATTGTAATTCTGATACATGCAATGACTATCCATTATGACATGTAGGCATTTTTGTTGGAATGTTATTTTTGTGTATGATAGGGCCCCAAGAGTAGGTGCTTGAGGCGGTGCTTCTGCATTCTATGACGTCAGTGGTCGACATATTCTGAGATCTCTCGTTTTCTGGGCCTGGTGTCAATAAAAGCTTTTCTTTGACTAACAAGGACGTTTTCGGCTCTGAAATGTACAGGATATTCTTATATCACGATGAACTTTTATATATCAAAGGCTCAAAGGAAAGTTGATTTCTCAATTCATCACACCCCTCTAATATTTAGAGCACTTCAATTATTGATTGCTCTCAGGATGTGAAGAGAGTTTCCAGAATAACTAGAATAATCCATTCCAGACTCTTTTGAATGTCTTTCAGAACTTTTCAAATTAAAAGCTCTCAATTCATCCCAAAATAAACACATTGCTTCAAAAACTTTCTCATACTTTTTTTGAAGGCAAAATCACTAAAGAGAAATTGATTTTGAGCAATTGTTGTTGTTGTAATCTCTCCGGTTCGCACCGCCTGCTCCAAGCGGTGCACGAACCCGGGTCTTTCTGCATGGAGTCGGACGCTCTAACAAGGAGGCTAAAGGCTGCGACCTCTAGTGTTAGTCACTGTTACAGTCACAGCAGTGAGATTTACCTGCACAGCTGTCACTAGCTGGCCTCCGTTACACTATCATGACAGATCTATTTCAGCACCAGCCGCTATCAAAATAATCTGGCTGCGGGCGCGGGCCAGATATTATTGCTGACGGGCCAATCTTGGCCGCCAGTTGCCAACCACTGATATAGAGCATATTGGCCCAGTCATATAAACAATCAAAACAAATAAATTAAAGGGGTCATGAACTGGCTTTTTTATACTGTTGTCGGAGGTAAACTTATGACGTTTGTGTGGTTTTTACATTCAAAAACATCATAGTGAATAAGCAATAGGCAATTTTCTACCCTGGTTTTGAGCCTACCTCTTGAAAGCTCGGTTTTTATGGGCGTGCCGCATTGAAGACTTGGAAGCAAATGCCCTCTGCTATGATTGGATAACAGTTTTGCATATTATAATGAACTTTGGCTCCCCCGTCAGTACACGTGAGGATTTTTTTTTAAAACTTCCATTGTGGAGAAACGGCAACCGGAATAATTCACAGGGCCTCGCAAAATGTCTTAATCAAACAAACACAATGATTTATCTCTCATCCACCCACGATTAATATGAATGTTATGTTTTATTACTTGGCCCGCTCGATCGGTGGATATAACTGCGATCCGTGCATAAAACACACACGCACGCGTCTATATTTCACTATTTAAGATAGTGCGAGCCCTGGCCCATACATGTTCGAGTCTGATCACGAATCACAGGACAATGAATCACTCAAATACAAAGCCTGTGACAGCGTGGAAGTTATGTTTAGTTAGAGACATACATAATCAGTAGTAATCAAACGTAACAATGCAATACTATCACATAAAAAAAAAAAATGTTTTACTCACATAATTGTGTTGCATCATTCCTGTCAGATCCAGAAGCCACGGCATTGTTTTTTTTATCTCATCCTGTCTGCAAATCAAGTCTCTTGTTTACAAACTAATCCGGTGAAATGAAGCAATGTCTTCCCCACGTGAGCTGGATCTTCGTTAAAAATAAAGTTCAACCATGCATTTTGGAATCCGAAGGAAGCTGTTTGCAACGTGCCATAATTTATTGCTTGAAAGTTCGATCAGGTTTAGCTCCACGTAGGCCTGTTATTTAGCTAACATTGCCAGGCACGAATCGGTGGGCGGGGCTACAGAATTAGGCATTGGTCTTGAGGCGGTGTTTCACTGCACTCTGACGTCACTGTGACGCACATTCGCAGATCGATCGTTTGCTGAGCCAGCAGTCAATAAAAGCTTTTCTTTGACTAACAAGGAAGGTTTCAGCTTTGAAACTTACAGGATATTCTTATATTACCATGAGCTTTTATATATCAAAAGCTCTAGAGAAAGTTGATTTCTCAATTCTTGACCCCTTTAAATTGAGACATCATAGAGCAACCACTCAGAACACCCTAGCAACCTCATAATAATACATTAGCATGAACAAGAACATAATAGCAGCACCCTTGCTACCCTCGTCTTTTTTAATTATTATGTGGAATAGTTTATCTCTATGTTTGCTGGGAAGTAGACAACATCTTTGTTAAATTTTGGTGAGTTTTTAGTTTTAGCTTTTGTTTCAGGGTCAAAAGGGCAGATTGTTTTTATCAGACGGTTTGATACAATCTGTGTTTCATTTCATTACCTTACATTGGCTACAGTCTTTGCTTGCTTTGAGGTTTTATTATGTGAACGGAAATTATCAAACCCAGCACAGCTCTCAGATTCTATCAATTTCCTGCCAACATATTTACTGTTGAGAGCCATGACTGCCAAGGTCTTGCTTTTAACCGGTGCTCCCCAAGATTCTGTCCTCGACCCGTACCCAGTTGGAGATCACGCTCTAAAAAAATGTTTTATTCCCATGAAATATACTCACACCGATACCAAGATTAGTGTGATAAAGCAAACATCCAGTGATTCTGGCCCTTCAGACATTTTCATGGAATACTTCCATAGAAATATTTCCCTCTCTGTACATCAAACACAAAGTCATTAATCATCCTTGGGGTGTAACGGTTTGGTGTCGTAGAAAATGAATATGGGAATATATTAAATCATGAATGCTGGAGAAATACACATTACAAAAGACAATAACCATCAAGCAGTGTTGGGGAGTAACCATTTACATGTAATGGAGTTATTGTAATTTCAATTGCTGAGAAAAAATGTGTTGTTAAATTACAGTTACTCATGAAAATGTTAACGATTACAAAGGGGGTTACATCTGAATATTATCTGTAAAAAGCTAGGATATGTTGAATGATATAAATTTGTTGCTTTGCCTGTTTTTGATGAGCACGATGTCTCCTGTCATTAAAAGCCATTTAGTATAGAGATGCTATTCTGATGCTTTTGATTGGCTCTCTTGTTTAATTTGCAGCGTCTGCCAATTACATTAATCCACATCGCCACAGAGAGCTTTAGGCTTCAACCTGACTGAGAATTGGCACCATGGCGAGTGATAAAAATGCTTTTCAGTGCTAGAAATTGAAAAATAATTTCATCCAGAAATCAGAAAATGCCACAAATATAACAGCTCAGTGCAAAATAATACAAATGTTTTCGATATCGAAGGTTTCAATGTCAAACCTGAGGAAGCATCTCCTATGATGAATGTTAACCTGAAGCGCCACCTAGTGGACTAATCTCTCTATTAGTTTGTACCGTTTTAACTTGCAAAATAGAGCAATTTAACTACATGATTGGTCATTGACAATATTTTAGGTGAAATAAAACTTAAATACAAGACGAACGAAATGACTGATGGGTGATAATCATACGTAGCCATAGAAAAAAAACAGAAGATAATCAGTAACCGAAAAGAGTCCAAGGGCCCTATTTTAATGATCTGAGCGCATGGTCTAAAGCGCACTGTGCAGGTGCACTTAGGGCCTTTCTGAATCCACTTTTGCGAGTTTTGCTATGAAAAATGGTTGGTGCCCCCGGCGCGTGGTCTAAAAGGGTTGTCCCTACTCTCCTCATGGGTGTGTTTTGGGCGTAACGTGCAATAAATCAATCAGAGTCTCATCTCCCATTCCCTTTAAAAGCCAGTTGCGCTCGCACCATGACGAATTCGCTGTTTACATGTCGGAATATACACACCCTCAACCTGACGAGTCAGTTTAAATACATGTGTGTATTGCCACGATTGGTCAAATAAGTTGCCAATTTCATTCGTCATTACTGGAAATAGGTCATTCTGATACATGCAATGACTATCCATTATGATATGTAGGCATTTTTGTTGGAATGTTATTTTTGTGTATGATAGGGCCCCAAGTCTGACATGGGACAAGTCAAGACATGCTTTGCTCTGGCTTGGCAGACTCACAGTGTTGCCATGTCTGCTTATTCCAAGCAACTTTTCCCCCAAAAAATCACTTATAAATATGAGCATTTTGGGGCTTATTTCCATAATACAGATAGGTACACTATTTATAATTGAGTCTATTTTGTGGTCCTCCTGTTTAATGTTTCATGCACATTTATGCTTATTAAATAAATCAGTAAAATAAAACTATTTTGATGAGCCGAGTTGCTTATCTTTGGCTTGTTTTTTGGTATTTGGCAAACCTGATTTTTTCCTCTTTTTATTCAATTAACAGCACTCTTTCTTTGCAAACCATGCAAACAGCACAGCCAAATCTGCCACGTTAAACAGAGCAAGCACCAAACTATTTCTCAGCACCAAAGGTTGCACAAGCCAAACACATGCACAAGAACTGGGTATTCTTAAGCAAGTTTCTTGAGTGATATTTCACTATGACAGGAAAATAAGAAAGCCAGCTGCTTCAAGTGAGTGATAGCATTGTATCTCTCTAACTGATAAGAAGGTTCATATGAGATCAGTGATGTGGATAGCAGGAACGTTTTTTCCGTTGAGGCATCTGAGGCAGTGCTTACACTCAAAAGTGTGTAAGACAGAAAAAAGAACCCAAAGAAATGTTACAAAATATTAGATCAAATAGTGTGTAAGAAAACTCATTTCTATAAAGTAACACTAACAGTAACATTTCAGCAGGAGGCAGCGACTCTCCTGACTCCCTTGAGCCTATTGTGTTCTCATTGAAGCATGGCATGAATGTGAGAGTAACAGTAAAATGTAGTTTAAAAAGAATTATGTAATTGAATGCTGTGATTGGCTGATTACCCTGTCAGTGATATAATGCCTGTCTATCACGCTTGCAGTCGGTCCACAAACTGGTCGAAATGACTAATGTTCTGCCAAAACGATGTCATGGCAATTCATAACTATTCTGCGTTTTGGCAAATGGGTGTCTAATTCATATGAATTCGTAGAATGCCATTCATACGTTTCCACCCCAGTGACATATTATGGTTTCCAGTGAGATTGAGGTGTTACTGCAAGGTGACTAATAAAAATAATGGCCAAACAACAGTAGTAACCAAATCAAAACATGAACTTAATGAGAATTTGAATAGGCCTGTTTGCAATAAATAGTATATTCATAGTAAATTGTACACTGTACAAACTCAAATTTATATTGGACAAAAAAAACCACTTTGAATTCTCATTTTCAGAAGTATTAATAGTATAGATAGTTCAGATAGTTGTTCCCATTGTTTATGTAACTCGGCAGTTTTTTAGAGGAACAGAATGAAGGGTAACTAATTTAACCAATTTTATAAATAATTATAAAAAACTATTTACTGCTGTGAAATGTAGAGACATTGAGAAAAATACGATTTTGCAGTTGATGCATATGATGACAGTGTGACATCTAAATATTTTCATGGATTTAGGATAAAAAGTCCTGCTTTTGCAACCTCAGCAACACTGAAATCTGTTTGTTATGTAGCGCACGACTTCTGCGCACTGTGTGATTTTACGTGGCCTAGAACTTTGTGGCTGAGTTGCTGTTGTTCCCAATTGCTTCCACTTTGTTATAATACCACTAACAATTGAGCGTGGAATATTTATTTGTGAAATTTCACGAATGCACAGGTGGCATGTGGTGACACTTGAGTTCACTGAGCTCCTGAGAGCGACCCATTCTTTCACAAATGTTTGTAGAAGTGTCTGCATGCCTAGTGCTTGATTTTATACACCTCTGGCCATGGAAGTGATTGGAACACCTGAATTCAATGATTTTGGAGTATCCCAATACTTTTGGGATGTTTTGCCATGTTTCTGTATCGAAGAGAGTTTGAGTCTTAAATCAATCTCTATGCACAGTTTGTGCAGTTAGTTTCGACCACAAAAGATGAGTACATTTGATTGGATGTATTTGACCTTTAACGCCATTACCATTTTGCCTGTTAGAAATACATGCTCGGTTTTAATGTTATTTTAAGGCAGGGTAGAATTAAATGAAAGCATTTTGTTTGCGTATCCCCTATGTCACCTCACATACCCCATGTTTGGGAACCTCTGGGGATAGAATATACAGTTTGTACTGGCAAGTGTAGTGGAAAGTCCCCATAAAACATGGAAACCCACAATTGTGTGTGTATATCAGCTGTGAGGATCAGAGGTCCAAAACCACAGGACTGAGATGAATGCTGTCATCTATATATAGACGTATAAATTAATCGTGACAGTGCTGATATGCCCATCTCAAAGGCCCCAGAGGACCCGGCAGGCTGTAAATCAATGGTGGCCTGGAGATTGATGAACTACTTGAGAAAACGTGTGATCAGTTGAATTACGTTGGTCGAGGCAGCCGCTGTCACATTCTAGAAAATGAAAGTGGTACCTTTACTAAAAATGAAAGTAGCCGAATGCAAAGGGCAGAGTTCCTACAGAGTTCAGTTCTAACCCTGTTCCAACACACATACCTGTAGTTTTCAAATAAGCCTGAAGGACTTGATTTAATTTTAATATATTTGATATAATATAACAGACTGGTATAATAAATATATTAGAATATTTGATGCCAATATTGCAGACAATAGCCTTAGCGCTGGCTCATGCATTTCACGTGTTTCTGACTGAAGCTCGAAATGATGTTTGAGTATTGTGTGTATTTGATCGTTCACAAATGATTCAGAAAATATTTAAGTAAAAAACATTTAGATTTGTCTTTTTTACTGTTACTGTACTTATCTAGTAAACCTAAAATCTAGTAGGCCTATCTGAAGCTCATTTATTATGCAGCTCATTATTATGCAGGTCTTTGTTTCTCGGGAATGATCACATTATTATTCATGGGTCGCATAAGACCTGAGTAAAGAAAAAGTGTTTTACAAAATGTAAATGAATATATTGTTTTATGTTAATGAGTAGGCCCAATGATTCTCACATCATTTTGAAGCAAAAACTCATTGCTAAAACACCCAATAATCAAAGGTCTTGTGGACACATATCTATTGTGTGTTTTAAAGCCTTAATTAAAAAAAAAATTATATATTTATTGTCTCCAAAAATTATGCATAAACATTATTCTCTCAAAAATACAAGCATGTACATACATGTTGCTCACATATTCTGGTAGCCCAGTTTGTGCTGAATGCTGTGTAATTACACGTTTGCCATTAATGTGTTTGTAAGCAACTGAAAAATACACAAATGTCAGAGCATGTCAAAACTTCTAAAGGGCCCAAAACAGCTCAGACTCCTAGGGGTTAAAATAACTGTTTTCTATTTTTAATATATTTGTAAAAAGTCATTTATTTCTGTGATGGAAAAGCTGAATTTTCAGCATCATTACTCCAGTCTTTAGAGTCATATGATCTCTCAGAAATTATTTTAATATGCTGTTAATATTTTTCTTATTATTATAATCAATGCTGAAAAAAAACAATTCTGCCTATTTTGCTGCATATTTTTGTTGAAATCATGATATACTACTATTCAGAGGTTTGGGGTAAGTAAGATTTAAAATAATAATAATAATAATGATAACAATACTACTTTTATTCTGCAAGGATGCATTCAATTGATCAAAAGTGACAGGAAGGACATTTACAGTGTTACAAAAGATTTATTTCTATTTCACATAAATGCTGTTTTTTTTTTTCTATTCATCAAAAATCCTGCAAAAAAGTATAGTGCCATCATTAGAATAAATTAAATTTTTTGTTTAAAAAAAATATATAAAAAACTTAAAACTTTTAAATTGATAATATTGCACAATATTACTGTTTGTACTGTGAATTTGATCAAATAAATGCAGCCTTGGTAAGCATAAGAGACTTTCAATTTAAAATTACAAATTATAATATCCCCTATTCCTGTATCTGTTATGACTTTGCCACAAAGAAATAGATACAAATAGTTAATAGTCACTAAAAATGGATCCACCAACACTTATTTTAGTGTCACATGTTTGAAATAAATGGCAGCATAAAACTATTTTTTATTTACTTATTTTTATGCAAATTAATTTGGTTTCACCCCTGTGCTGGAAGATATAGTGCTTGGCAAGTTAATAGGCTTCTGCAGATGCTGCACAGTGATGCTACAGATATGTGTATTTGTATATTGCATGTTTTAACATGGCTAAAAAGCTCTATTGACTGTTGAGCACCGGAACCTTCAGTTGTGCAAACAGGAAATACAGAATGGTTTGGGACAGCACAGTGAATTTTCACTGAGTGAGAGTCCATTAACACTGCTAATGTATGGACATTTAGATTATTAAAGTTGCTCGCCATTTGAGGTCACACTGTTCCCATGACAACCCCACTATCTACTGCAAGTAGAAGCTCATCAGTGATGAGTGCGATGGATGCTTGGCTGCAAATTCCACAGTGTCCAATAAGCAGCTTCATTTGCCTCCGTGCAAATAAAAGACTGATTATGACGATGGCCACTTACTTATTTATGTATCGCTTGAGATTTTATTCCACTCTGGATAAACACTGTTGTTTTGGACACCCGTGAACATGCTTGAATTAGCAACAGAGGATTCATGCAGCAGCAACGATGTAGTATCAACTACTTACTAGCAACCACCTATGATAGCTTAAAATCATTGTCTGATGTGTTTGATTGTAAGTTCGGTCTCACTTTATATAAGGTGTCTTTAATTGCTAATATGTACTTACAACAAAATAATAATAATAAATAAATAAATGTTTGGTTGTGTTCATGTTGCTGCCATTAAGTTGGGCTACGGGTAAGGTTCGAGACAGGTTTGGTGGTTTGGGTAGGTTTAAGGGTTGGTTAAAGGGTAACTTCAGTGATTTAGCATTAATGCCTGTTCACACCGGGACGATTTTCGCGCGCGTTTATCGCCGACGTTTAACGCCTCTTGACTAAACAATGGCCGCCAATGTGAGTGTGCACACCGACGCGTAAAACGCCAGGCGTAAAAGCGTCATTAAAAAAAAAACGCCTCGGGTTCGTTTTTTTATTTTGACGCGGCGCGTTAAAAACTGGCCGACCAATGAGATCAGCGCTTTTGTTCACGTGCCTGGAGCTGCTGAAGTGACAGTAAAACACGACTTGGTGGCGCTCAAGCACAAAACGGTCTTGCCGAGCACGCATTGATACGAAGAAGAAGTAGTAAGTAGACAAAGAAGAAGATGGGCTGCTAATGCCGCTTGCCAGTTAGCAAAAAGTGTGTGAATGGTTTTGCCATAGACATAATATATCTGTGGTTTTGGCAAGCACATAAATACTGTCTCTCTTCTCCTTCTGTGTGACAAGCGAGTGTCAGAGGCTTAAAGTGCCGCAGCACCACCTTGTGTACCGGGAGCGCATCTACTGAATGTGCACGTTCACTCGGCGCATCGCCAGTGGAAATCGCTTGGGTGTGAACACTCAAGACGCGCGAAAAACGTCACGAAAAACGCTGGCGATAAGCGCGTGCGATATTCGTCCCGGTGTGTACAGGCCTTTAGGCTTTGTATCAGTAGAAACCCCATAGTATATTTGAATTATGGTACTTTCCACCCTCATATCCCCCTGAGACGAGAGAATTATGCATTTTATGCTGCGTTCCAGGCAGGTTTTTGAGCCCGTAAATTACAACTTCAAACCACGACTCACGACTTTGTAGTGTTCCAGGCAAAGTCACGCCAAACTGCCTGAGCGCAAGGAATTGTGTGGTAGTTAGATGTAAACAAAGCGTGGCGGACCGTACGGGGTGTATGCTCATTTACAATCATTTCTATCGCCAAAGGTGCTTACTCCTTGCTTATTTGAGGGAAACGGAGGAGAAAAACAGCGCAGACGGCAAGAAAAGCTGTTATACCTTTTATTTTACGTTATTTGTATATTTGTTTCATAAACACCGCATCCGTAGGGGGCTGCCATTGTTGCTTCGTGGGCTATGTGACGTCAAAACTCGTAACTGGGAGTACATCTATCTAGTACGAGTTCACGGGTGGGAAGTCACGAGTTTGACTGCCGTTCCAGTCCACTTTCACGGGTAGAAGGTTGGAAAAACACGGGTTACGGGTTGCCTGGAACGCGGCATTATTTCTGGAAAAAATCCTCCGATGACGCAAATATCGTCATTTTGCGTCATCGGAGGATATTTTGGCCAGAGGCTAAAGACTACAGCCACTAGATGGCGCTGTTCCGCATGTTATCAACCGCCCATAGGGGAGAGATCTCACGCACAGAATGTAAGACACAGACGGCCGCACGGACAATCATAATAACGGAGCGATGCAGAGCAAAGTGAGTGTTTCAACTTTTCAATGAATTCCTGTGATAGTTTAGCTTCCATATGCGATCTGAAAACGTGCCAGACTGGCGCTTAACATTACCTCAGCTCTGCTCAGCTCTTCGTGAGGAATGAAATCTTACACTGCTGCATCTGTGCCGTGACTTTCGTTCGGCTCACTCACACTTTTTTGAAAAGACACGTTCAGTTTTTAATTGTAGTGTTTATTCCCTTTAAGAGAAGGGTTAAGAGTTTAACTATAGATATAATTACAGAAATGAATTACAGCTGTATTAAACATTTTGAAGATGAGTACAATGCATAAAATAAGTGCATTGTATCAAATGTTAAAGTCGCTAAATATAAGTTCAAAAATGTTTATAAAAGTGGGTAAAAACAATTCATACAGCCTCTGCTCAAAAGTGAAGTGTGTGGTTTCTGTGCCACTAATGTCACCAAGTAAAACATTGGTTTGGACAAACATATAGTCCCATCACAAACTCATGCTATTGGTTGAGCTAATGTTGGCGGTCAGAATGGCTCCTCAATATTAAGGAAGGCCCGAGGCCAGTGGGAGAGAGTTTCAGGCCAATTGATGGAACTGCTATATCTTACAGCTTTTGATCATGAACATTACACTTCAACTTTATTTTGTGTATTGATTGCAAATGATCCTTTTTTTCAAACTTGTCAGTTATATAAAATGATCTTACTGAATAGCATACAGTATATGAGATTTTGTCGAAGAGTGAAGATGTATTTGAGATCTTGTAGCATCAGTAAGAATGGGTTAAAATGACAAACCACTAACTATTGTTTTGCCATGTATGCCATCATCATATGTTTATAACAACTGTTGAATTTCCTGCAATTGTTGGACATTTTCATTTTAAATAAAATATATTTCTAATACAGAGTGAAAACTGTTAGATAATGTAAAATGTTAAATAATGTAAAAAACATTTACTAAAAATGTAGCAATAATAATAATAATAATATATATATATATATATATATATATATATATATATATATATATATATATATATATTATTTTTATGTGTACATATTTATATTTATGCATTGCATATTAAGCAAAGATATTTTAATGTATTTTTTTCTGTAATTTACAGTCAAAATCCAAAGGTTCGCAGCAGTATGTCAACAAGGTAAGTTTGTCAAGTTTTGTTGGACAATTTTGAGAGAGAGAGAGAGAGAGATAGAAAGAGAGAGAAACCTCACTCATTAACCTACATTAACAAATTATCACTAATGTTTTTCCTCAGCATGTTTAACTCAGTTCCACTAAATATGAAAATTCGGTCATTATTTACTTACCAAACCAACATCTGTATGACTTTCTTTGTTCAGTAGAAGGCAAAAACAGATGTTTTGGCAAATCTTTACACTGCTACAGTATTTGTACGCAATACAAACATATATCAACAAAGGGCTGTCCTTTCTAGTGGGTCATTGTGTGTATTTGTTGCGTGAACATTCATCAAAACATCTCCATTTGTGTCCATAAATTGGAAAGACACGTTGATCCTGTAAGCATGAAACTCCCAAGCATGTTTAACTGTGTTATGTCTATTTCTTTATTCCAACTTCCACTTAAAGTCTCTTGTGAAAGTTCGAACTCAGCAACTGCTATAACATAAACGTTGGTGCTGGGATGTGTGTGTGTGTTTGTCACAGCCCAGCTTCACCCAGTCCCACTTCACCGCGCTCCCCCTCGTGGCCGATGTTCTCTGCCTCCTCCAGCCCCCAGCTGCTATCCAGCCCCTCCAGCGAATCCTCCCCCATCAGGTGTGTGTCCCGCTCTGGCCTGCTTAGACCACTATCTATAGCAGTGCAGTTTTCCAAGCATTCAGTGTTAAGCTTCAGCTTCGCAAATTCACACCTTCCCCCCTCAAGTCTGAGCGTATACATCAAACTCCACTAATAATAGTTTTTAGTGCCTGTATTTTCATATAGGGTCATCCTGTTATATAATGTGGTACAGAATGATTACTGCATTTGTGTGCTATAGTATTTACAGCATAAATTACTAAATCTCCAGTGAAAGTTAATAAAGACGATTGACGACATAGGGCTCCTTGAAGATAAAATGTCCCAGCAAGTCTGCTTGATCAGATTTTATTACCTGTGATAAAATGTTGTGGGTTACACTTTATTTTAAGGTGACACAGTTGCATTGTACTTACTCAAATAAATACTGAGTAATATTAATTAACTATGTAATTAACTATAGTGGTTAGGATTTTGGTTTAGTTACTTGAAATTATGCATAATTTTCTGTTATTACTATAGTAAGTACAATGTGTAACTACATCACATTAAAATAAAGTGTTACCATGTTGTGTTGGAAAAATGAGTTCACGTCCTGAAAGTTACAAAATAAAAAAATTTTTTCGCAAGTTAAAGGCAATTTTTTATCAGCATGTGAGTATGTTGAATGAAAACATTTAAATATGAGCAATTTCTTACAAGTAAACGTGTTATTTAGACCGTTGAATCATTCTCACATGTGATGCTGACAACAATGGAACCCCTTGGAACCAGAATTGTCAAAATACTTATTTATTTGCACAAAAGAGGGCAATGGTACAAGAGGATTCCCAAAGCAATGTTTTACATGTGAAAATACACCGATCAGGCATAACATTATGACAGGTGCAGTGAATAACATGGCAGCTGTTAGTGGGTGGGATATATTAGGCAGCAAGTGAACACTTTGTTCTTAAAGTTGATGTGTTAGAAGCAGGAAAAATGGGCAAGCGTAAGGATTTGAGCGAGTTTGACAAGGGCCCAATTGTGATGGCTAGACGACTGGGTCAGAGCATCTCCAAAACTGCAGCTCTTGTGCGGTTTCTCATTGATGTACGTGGGGGAGAAAAGGCATAATGGTCATAATGTTATGCCTGATCGGTGTATAGATCACAAGTAGAGGCAGGAGACACATTCCTGTTTACTCCTGGTGTTTTAATCCATCTCTTTTGTTTACTTTCATACATGTATGGGCTCAGATCTTTCGATCTAATAGACAAAATAAGCTCACGCAATGTAGATATGAATGCGAAAGGAGATGACAGAACACACACAGAGAGCAGAATTTCTGCTCTGATAGCCACAAGACCACGCTGAACACTGTGAGTGAGTATTGGACATCAGGAAAAGTGAGAGAATGTTGTGCGTGGTGTGCTCTTTAAACCTAACTTGGGTCTTCAGCCGACAAAAGTTTAATTCCCGCCTGGCTAGCACGCTTCCAATAATGTTTGCGCATTAGGCCAGTAGGTGGAGGGTCTTTTGTGGCTGTTCGAACACATTTGACCACATGAGCGTTTACACTACTAAAGCGTTTTTGACTATCTCTGGAAGTGGTCGAAAGTAGAAAAACTCAAAGCGTTTTAGACCCCGTTTAGACCTGTATTTAGCGTTGTCCACTTGTGATCGAATTGACAAAAAGGCTTTTTAATACCAGGTGTAAACAGGGCCATTTTTTGCTAAGAAAAAAGCCGGAGAAATGCCAGCAAGTGACTGAAAAAAGCTGTGAGATGCAATGTGCAGAAGTGAAATGCATTGTTTCCCTTTTGAGGGAACTCAATGCTGCGTCAGAATGTTGATGCTATGGGAACGCTTCTGCGTGACCTATGTCTGAAGCACGTGTGAAATCATTCCAAACTCATTGGCGAAATGTAGTCCCGTGACAGATGACGGCGCACCCCGGAAGCTATAAAGGACACCCGGACCAAACATCATGAGCTTCTTCATTAAGCGCTCTGTGTCATTGTGAGTCTTATTTGGTGTCGTTTTGCCCATTATTATTTTATTATGGAGAGTAGTAAGCAGCAGTTTAAGATCTGTGTTTCTCCCTGCCCACGCTTCATTGCGGGAGGTGACACACAATCTGTATGTGGTCTGCTTGGGTGCGGAGCACACACAGTCAGCTCTCGAGGGGGCTGGCTGTGTTCATTGCAAGCATCTGCTGTCAAGAACACTTTGCTCCTGTCTGGCTCTCTTTGAGGAGGGAGACGAGGCACGTGCCGCTCCTGGTTCGGGTGGCAGCTCCGATCATGGGGTCGCAAATGGAATTGGCAAAGGAGCTGTGTTTTTCCCTTTCTTGGCTGGAGAGATGGATTAAAACACCAGGTGTAAGCAGTAATGTGTCTCCCTCCTCTAGAACACTTTGCTCCTGCCTGGCTCTCTTTGGCAGAGGAGCCCTTTCTCAGCTCTCACCGGCCAGTTTCTTCCGAACTGAGTGAGGCCCTGGTGTTGGCTATATATGAAGAGTTGGATATTGTTAGCATCAAGGCAGGGAAGTTCAAGGATTCGCCATCTCTCTCCCCTCTTACGTGAAGCTTGTGGAAAATCCTGCAGCCATATCACCCTGTAGCCCAAGACTGGTTTCCCACTGAAGCTAAGCAGGGTTGAGCCCGGTCAGTTCCTGGATGGGAGACCTCTAGGTTGCTGCTGGTAGAGGTGTTAGTGAGGCCAGCAGGGGGTGCTCACTGTGGTGATGAGGACACTATACTGTAACAAGCACCATCCTTCGGATGAGACGTTAAACCGAGGTCCTGACTCTCTGTGGTCATTAAAAATCCCAGGATGTCCTTCGATAAAGAGTAGGGGTGTAGCCCCGGCATCCTGGTCAAATTTGCCCATTGGCCTCTGTCCATCATGGCCTCCTAATCATCCCCATATATGATTGGCTTCATCACTCGGTCTCCTCTCCACCATAAGCTGGTGTGTGGTGGGCGTTCTGGCGCAATATGGCTGCCATCGCATCATCCAGGTGGATACCTCCACGTCAGAGCCTACTTTCCTTTCGGATCTTCACACTGAGGTGTCAAGATCCTGGACTAAGCGGTTTTATGCCTCTGTCTTTGGTCAACCACTTTCAAAAAAAATAGTGGGACTGAATGAAAACAGGTATGGGGTGATGCCCAGGGTTGAAGAGATGCTTGCCAGCTATCTCTACCCTGAATCTGCAAGATTCCGGCACTACCCACCAAGCCATGTAGAGTTACATAATCCTAGGAGAGTAAAGCTTACCTACCTACCCAGTGGGTCAGACCGGGGCATGTCTGCATATGACGGCATTGTTGCGTGCATACAGGCTGACCTGATGAAGGACCTGGAAGAAGGCGAGGGGGTTGGCCTGAATGCTATTAAAGAGCTGCGCCAGGCTACAGAGGGTAGCCCTCTCAATCAGCCGTTCTATGGCAGCAATGGTGGCCACAGAGAGTCACCTCTGGTTGAACTTATTTTTTCCTGATGCTCTGCTTTCTCCTCTATCGTTGAGATGTTTTAGGAGGCCAAGAAACAGGCGGAGTTCCAGAGATATATTCCCCGCCAAGTCCAGCCCTATGGCGCTGTTACTAAAGTAAACAAAAACTTCTCAAGCTTCTCAAGGCTTATACTCTTAGTAGACTGTCTGGCAGCTTGGAGACTTTTGGCAAATGTGTCTCAATGGGTTCTGCAAATTGTAGAAAAGGTACAGAAATCAGTTTGGTTTTCATCCACCCCATTTCAATGGAGTACTGTTCACCAGCTCTGAGCAAACTCAGGTGTTAGAACAATAAGTACAATCTCTTTTGGCAAAAGAAGCCATAGAGCGTGTTTCATGAGATGAAAGAAGGATGGGGGGGTTGCACCCAATCTTGGATCTGCTTCATCTGAACCATACTCTGCGGACTAACAGGATCAAGATATTAACGCTGAAACTTATGTCTCAAATCAAGTCCGAGGACTGGTTTGTGACAATAGATTTGTGACCCTGGACAACAAAACCAGTCATAAGTCGTAAGGGTATATTTGTGGCAATTGACAACAATACATTGTATGGGTCAAAATTATCGATTTTTCTTTTATGCCAAAAATCATTAGGATATTTAAGGGTTAGTTCACCCAAAAATGAAAATTCTGTCATTAATTACTTACCCTCATGTCATTCGACACCCGTAAGACCTCCGTTCATCTTCGGAACACAAATGAAGATATTTTAGTTGAAATCTGATGGCTGAGAAAGGCCTCCATTGGCACAATGCACGGTTCACTCTCAAGACCCTTATAAGGTACTAAAGACGTCGTTACAAAGTCCATCTCACTACAGTGGTTCTACCAATTTGTGTTTGAAGATGAACGGGGGTCTTACGGGTGTCGAACGACATGAGGGTAAGTAATTAATGACAGAATTTTCATTTTTGGGTGAACTAACCCTTTAAGTAAAGATCATGTTCCATGAAGATATTTTGTAAATTTCCTACCATAAATATATATACAAAAAAGTATTAGTAGTAGTAATATGCATTGCTAAGGACTCCATTTGGACAACTTTAAAGCTGATTTTCTCAATTTGACGTTTTTTGCACCCTCAGATTCCAGATTTTCAAATAGTTGTATATCTTATTTATTCAGCTTTCTGATTATCTATAAATCTCAATTTCAAAAAAATTGTGGTCCAGGGACACATTTAGAATCTACTGGTTTGTGACAATAGATTTATTGGACGCTTACTTCCACATTTCCATACTCGTAGTGTGTGGAGAGCTCTTCATCTTTCATGACAAGTAAAAAGCCAGGAGATTTCTAGCACTGAGATACTTCCTCCCAGATCTTAGAGGCTACCATGTCCTTGTACGTCATCGGTAGTCTTATTCATAAATCACCAGGGAGGTCTGCAGTCGCACCCTCTAGATTGGCGCACCAGATCCTCCTCTGGGCCCAGGGCAAGCTTCCCTGGACACCTAAATCGAGGAATCCACCCGGGACATCTTACAATTTTACAGACATTTTTAAGTTGTTATAGCTAATTGCAACAACATATTTTTACAGTGTATAAATTCAGAATAGGCAACTGTTTCTCACATTTAAAAAAATAATAGGCCTATTACCAAACATTCTTTTCAATAATAAAATTTGAATATACAGTCTAATAACAGTTAATCAGAAATAAAATACAAATGTACCGTTTCTGAATATTGCTTGATGATAAAAGTATTGGCAATTGTTTCTCACATTTAAAAAAATAATAGGCCTATTACCAAACATTCTTTTCAATAATAAAATTTGAATATACAGTCTAATAACAGTTAATCAGAAATAAAATACAAATGTACCGTTTCTGAATATTGCTTGATGATAAAAGTATTGATCTGAATAGTCTATATAACGAAGTACAAAACTAAGTGACACTAGTTAATGATTTTATGTTTACAGTTTAATAGTATATAATAAAGTTTTGTTAAATGGATGACAAAAATAGCCTATAACATCTCGAAAATCTCTGCTGCTCGTCAACCACTGTACAACCCTAAAATTGTGCATACAGGACAATACAAAATGAGCTGCCCTGTGTACAATCCCATGGGCTTCATCATATAAAGGCAGTTACTGTACATACAGTCCTGTCAGACAAGCTGCTTCACTTCACTGTCGTCTTCTGATATTTCCTAATTGAGTAATATTAAAGTAACCTTTTTGTGAAAATAGTAAGCTGGTTAAATTCAATTGTCTCATACTATACATTTTACAAATATTTGGGATGAGAAAGATACAATATAATTTGCGATATACACAAAAAGATTGTTTTCGTGATGCAACAGAACTTATGCGACAATAGGTTTTTTTAAGGAATGAGCATCACACACCATTTTATAGGTAAATTGGAGGGAAACTGGCTGGAGACATACATTTCGGTAAAAAAAACAGTGTTCACTTTGTCAATAACAAAAACTGGATGGAAACATGGCTAATGATGCAAACAGAATTGTGAAACAGCTGAAGTTCAGTGTTGATTCAGTTTAAGTGCATCAGTTATGAAATAAGTTCAATTTAGCTATAAAGCAGCTCTGCAGAAAACAGTGATGTCATCATCCAGCTCAGTTCAGTTCTCATCCGATAGTGTCAGTGCAGTCAAATCAATAATATTACTGAATATAAAATGTATCCAACTAAGCAACTAAAACAATAATGTAATTTAATGTAATTTATTCCTATGATCAAAGCTGAATTTTCAGCATCATTACTCCAGTCTTTCCACAAAAATTTTTTTAAGCAGCACAACTGTTTTTAACATTGATAATAATAAGGATATTATCAGCATATTACAATATTTTTTGAAGGATCATGTGACACTGAAGACTGGAGTAATGATGCTGAAAATCAGCTTTGCCATCAGAAGAATAAATTACAATTTAAAATATATATTCAAATAGAAAACAGTTCTTTATTTTTTATTAAATAAATGATGAGTATATGAGACTTCTTTCAAAAACAATTGTAATGTTTCCAACCTTTTTGCAGGAACTGTATGTTTAATACATTTCTATATTGTCATCAAAAAGTTTACCATTTTGAACAATGTATTCCGTGGTAATTTTATTTTTTTTGTGTGGTCTTTTATTCTTTTATTTTAGTTCACTTGAACTCATAAATGCCCAGGACCAAAATATGCAGATGTTTTAATAATATAATATGATATATGATATATAAATAAATATACAGTGAGGAAAAGAAGTATTTGAACACCCTGCTATTTTGCAAGTTCTCCCACTTAGAAATCATGGAGGGGTCTGAAATTGTCATCGTAGGTGCATGTCCACTGTGAGAGACATAATCTAAAAAAAAAATCCAGAAATCACAATGTATGATTTTTTAACTATTTATTTGTATGATACAGCTGCAAATAAGTATTTGAACACCTGAGAAAATCAATGTTAATATTTGGTACAGTAGCCTTTGTTTGCAATTACAGAGGTCAAACGTTTCCTGTAGTTTTTCAGCAGGTTTGCACACACTGCAGGAGGGATTTTGGCCCACTCCTCCACACAGATCTTCTCTAGATCAGTCTGGTTTCTGGCCTGTCGCTGAGAAACACGGAGTTTGAGCTCCCTCCAAAGATTCTCTATTGGGGTTTAGGTCTGGAGACTGGCTAGGCCACGCCAGAACCTTGATATGCTTCTTACAGAGCCACTCCTTGGTTATGCTGGCTGTGTGCTTCGGGTCATTGTCATGTTGGAAGACCCAGCCTCGACCCATCTTCAATGCTCTAACTGAGGGAAGGAGGTTGTTCCCCAAAATCCTGCAATACATGGCCCCGGTAATCCTCTCCTTAATACAGTGCAGTCGCCCTGTCCCATGTGCAGAAAAACACCCCCAAAGCATGATGCTACCACCCCCATGCTTCACAGTAGGGATGGTGTTCTTGGGATGGTACTCATCATTCTTTTTCCTCCAAACACGTTTAGTGGAATTATGACCAAAAAGTTCTATTTTGGTCTCATCTGTCCACATGACTTTCTCCCATGACTCCTCTGGATCATCCAGATGGTCATTGGCAAACTTAAGACGGGCCTGGACATGTGCTGGTTTAAGCAGGGGAACCTTCCGTGCCATGCATGATTTCAAACCATGACGTCTTAGTGTATTACCAACAGTAACCTTGGAAACGGTGGTCCCAGCTCTTTTCAGGTCATTGACCAGCTCCTCCCGTGAAGTTCTGGGCTGATTTCTCACCTTTCTTAGGATCATTGAGACCCCACGAGGTGAGATCTTGCATGGAGCCCCAGTCCGAGGGAGATTGACGGTCATGTTTAGCTTCTTCCATTTTCGAATGATTGCTCCAACAGTGGACCTTTTTTCACCAAGCTGCTTGGCAATTTCCCCGCAGCCCTTTCCAGCCTTGTGGAGGTGTACAATTTTGTCTCTAGTGTCTTTGGACAGCTCTTTGGTCTTGGCCATGTTAGTAGTTGGATTCTTACTGATTGTATGGGGTGGACAGGTGTCTTTATGCAGCTAACGACCTCAAACAGGTGCATCTAATTTAGGATAATAAATGGAGTGAGGTGGACATTTTAAAGGCAGACTAACAGGTCTTTGAGGGTCAGAATTCTAGCTGATAGACAGGTGTTCAAATACTTATTTGCAGCTGTATCATAGAAATAAATAGTAAAAAAATCATACATTGTGATTTCTGGATTTTTTTTTTAGATTATGTCTCTCACAGTGGACATGCACCTACGATGACAATTTCAGACCCCTCCATGATTTCCAAGTGGGAGAACTTGCAAAATAGCAGGGTGTTCAAATACTTATTTTCCTCACTGTATAAATCTTATTAATAAAACATCTGCATATTTTGATCCTGGGCATTTATGAATCTGCATATCATGCAATTAATTCAAAGAAAAATTTGAATTCATTAATAACCCTAATACATGTTTTTTTTTCTTTTTTTCTCTCCAGTACTCCTCCACGAAAAGCACGTGCACTATACGCCTGCAAGGCTGAACATGACTCAGAGCTGTCCTTTATTGCAGGGACCATATTCGACAATGGTAAGTTTCCGTTCTTAACCCTCAGTGGGTGTACTATATTTGGTTAGGTGGGTTTAAGCCTCAAGCAGCAAATCGATATATCTGCTTTGTTCCACCTCCTGACCCTTAACAGTTATCAGAGCTCGAACCGTCCACAGTTTGACATTTGACACAGTTAAGCAGTAGATTCGATTATTGTTTAATGAAACCTCAGGCGTGTTCTACTGCAAGATTAAATAGAGGCTTCAAATGCTCAAGATTATTTGTTGGGCCTCAGTGGGGGATAGAGACTTAGTCTTTACACGTTCTCTTTGTAAACACTTGATCGGTACTTTCGCCATTCGTCATGTGTGATCTTTCCAACGTGATTATGTAATGTGTGGCGCAAGAAGCAAGTAGAGCATTTAAAAGTATATACATTTAAAATAAATTTTAGTAATTGAACGATTGTTTGGCTAGATAAGACCCTTATTCCTCGTCTGTAGAACTCTTTGAAACTGCATTGATTTGTCCACGATATGGAGAAAAACCCTAGAATGCTTTCCTCAAAAACCTTCCATTTCTTTTCGACCGAAGAAAGAAAGACATGAACGTCTTTTGAATGAC
Organism: Gobio gobio; assembly: GCF_949357685.1. Lineage (NCBI taxonomy): Eukaryota > Metazoa > Chordata > Actinopteri > Cypriniformes > Gobionidae > Gobio > Gobio gobio. The sequence goes on along the minus strand of NC_137107.1, from coordinate 11,717,408 downwards.
GTAATCAGGAAATGTTCATTCTGCTTGAATCTGAAACAGATTTCTATTCCTTTGGCACTGTGGAAATAACTAGAGGATTAAAGTTGTCAGTGTGACCCAAAACAATCTTCCTTTTGCATCTTTGTCTCGTAGTTCATCCGTCAAGAGAACCAGGTTGGCTGGAGGGCACCTTGGATGGGAAGACGGGGTTGATTCCGGAGAACTACGTGGAGTTTGTTTAGATGCTTTCGGTTGAAGTCAATGTGAGGGGTGAAAAGAAATGAACTTCGGCAGAAAAGCCGTGTTAGTATGCCTGAGCGTGTCTGAGCGATGTTATGGGTTTTTGGCATTCCCCTAGCACATCATTGTCCCACATATCCCACAATGCACTGCAGCTGTTTAAAAAAAGGTAACAGAAAAGAGAAAAAACCCTGGGACCAAGTTGTTGCTGCTGCCTCGGCCACAATCAAGAAACTATTTTATAGATTTTCAAACGGGCTTATAATGAATTATGATTTGTTTTTATATTTTTTTTTTTTATGTGGGCACTTCCTGGTTCACAATGATGTAATATGTGTGCTGTTTCTATGCAGTCTGGGGCTTTTTGAATGTCTTTCGTGTCCTTCAGGTCCTCGTATCTGTTTTGTTTAGAACTACTAAGAGATAACTGCTAATTATAGGGGAAAAAAACAAAACTCTTGCACTCTTTTGTATATCAGGAAGCAATTCAAAAAAATTTAATTCCCTTTTTTTCTCCTTTCTTAGCATGTAAGTGGAAAAGCGTAAATTATTTCTTAATGTGAATTAACGTCATGTAAACCACTCTTATTTAAGCATTATCTCTGATTGGTGTTCTTTTGGAGTGTATTAACATTGTAAATAAGTGATAATTGATAAGGTATAATTTTTTTTGTAAAATGTGAATTATATATATTTTTACTGTAGCAAACTAACTTAATTTTTTTGATAGCCGAATTAATCTTTTTACATTTAAAAAAAAAAAAAAAACATGTACAATTTTCTGAGCCTTAATATTCTTTAGGATATTGAATAAATAAAAACATGATTCAGTTGATTTGATTTTTTTTCTTCCATTCAATAAAAATGTTTAAATGGTTTAAATACATATTGATTTGATTTTTTTTTTCTGAACTTTACTGACCAGGGGGCGTATTACAGAAACTTTCTATCTTAGGTCTTAACTTAAGATATGATAAGGATTTTTCACAATTTCGTATTACAGAAGCAAATCTTAGCTTGATTTAGTATTCTTATCCTATCTTACAAAATCTCATTTTATTTATAGTTAGGAAATCTTAAAATGCTCCATCGAGTTCGGTAATCAACTGTCAGGTCTGTTACCAAGCAACCAACAACGCGCAAACTGCTTCTGAGGCAAACCCACTGATCTATATAGAGAACATTCATTGAGTAAACCTAAAATCAAAATGGAGAAACAACGGCGTGCTTTTAATTCCAGTGCGGCAAAAATTGAAATTTTGATAAGCTCCGTTGAAAAGTTAAAGCCAGTTTATACATCGCCTTTTGCTAAAAAGTCACTTCAAGAATGAACTGGCATAAAGTTGGTTTGACCTTAATATTAGACGTTCAATATGCGCAAATGTAGGGACCCTCTAAAGTTACATACGACATTGGTAACTAGATATTTCTAACTTCAATAGCATTTGAACTTACAATATCAAAACCAACTGTAAAGTGTTCATCTAGGTGTCCGCTATGAAGAACACATTTTACATATTCTGTTCAAATGCTAGTGAAGTTAGAAATGTGTAGGTACCAATGTCGTATGTAACTTTAGAGACGATGCTTAAATTTGCAAATATCGAACGTCCAGCATCAAACCAACTTTATGCCAGTGAAGAACGACCGGAAGTGCTCCGTGATGGCTCGCTGGCCTCTGTAATGTTGGTCGCAATTCGTCAACTAACTGCAAAAACATGTGTCCTGGGAGTCTGTAATTATTTACAACCATTTTATCATCAAAGCACAGCACATGGAAATGAAAACAAATGAGCAGATTTGAGTTAACGCACTGCGGTAAACATTCAAAATGTGGAGTTTTTATATTTAAAACGTACGATACAGTTAAAGGGTTAGTTCACCCAAAAATGAAAATTCTGTCATTAATTACTCACCCTCATGTCGTTCGACACCCGTAAGACCTCCGTTCATATTCGGAACACAAATAAAGATATTTTTGTTGAAAGCTGATGGCTGAGAAAGGCTTCAGATAGGCCTCCATTGGCATTCAGTACATTTACACTCACAAGACCCATAAAAGGCACTTAAAACGTCGTTACAAAGTCCATCTCACCACAGTGGCTCTACAATAATCTTATGATGCGACGACAATAGTTTTTGTGCGCAAAAAAAAAATCAAAATAACACCTTTATCCAACTTGTTCTTGTCTTCCGTGTGTGCCTCCACGACGCATGCGCGAGAATATGACGCAGATCCGGCGTTCAGACACATGACCCATTTTAAGTGCCTTTTATGGGTCTTGGGAGTGTAAATGTACTGAATGCCAATGGAGGCCTGTCTGAAGCCTTTCTCAGCCATCAGCTTTCAACTAAAATATCTTCATTTGTGTTCCGAAGATGAACGGAGGTCTTACGGGTGTCGAACGACATGAGGGTGAGTAATTAATGACAGAATTTTCATTTTTGGGTGAACTAACCCTTTAAACAACATCACATGACCAAGAGTGCTGAATACCATCACGATTGAAAATGTGACACTCATTTCATGTTTCATAATTAACATTAAGTCACTTGCATTTTAGATGCAATATTGACTTTTTTTGTTCTGTTTCAGCAGCAAAAATAGTTCAAAGTAGCAACGCTCCTAGCTTAACTACATTTTTCAGTAGCTGAGTTACTTTTAAAACAGTGTAGCTTTTCCAGTAGCGAACTACTTTATCCAGCAAGTAGCGGTGTAGCGCGGCTAAAAGCTAGCTTACAATCCGTTTTGGGTTCTGATGAGAATGAGCCTGTAATGAACGGTGTGACGCTCAGCTCAATAATCCGCTCTATGCCAGCGCTGCACTCAAGAACCGCTCACCGGTACACTCGCAGAAAAACAGGTACAGTAGAGGTACAATTTTGTTCCTTGGGGAAGTTTAGACGCACACAGATATCAAGAATCAGCATATGAATCTCAACAATGGTGACATACTTAATGCTGCAATGCATGCTGGGAGCCATGCGTTTTATACTGTGGCGGCTTAGTAGGGTTGGAGCTAAACTCTGCAGGACATCAGCCCTCTAGGACCGAACTTGCCTACCCCTGACTTCGGTGACGGCCACTTGTACCTTAAAAGGTAAAATTTTGCTCTTTTTTTTTTTTTGAGAGTGTAAAACAACCGGTAAAACAACTATTTTCAGGCGCTGCGTAATATCATTGCGCCTTTTATATCACAACTTTTCATTTTCCGTTGGTCTTTGTACACGAAGTATACACATCACAACATGTAAATAGGAAGATGTTGGCGTTATTTTGTCACTTATTGAGCAGTAGGCTAGCTGGAGCCATTCACCTCCAGTCTTTGTGCTAAGCTAGGCTAGCGGTGGGTGTGTCAGACAGAGTTATGGCACACACAGAGATGAGAATGGTATGTATGACCTTTTCTAACTCTGGGGGATATGGTGAATAAGCTAAAGTCCTAAAATGTCGGCGTGTTCCTTTAACTTACATGCAGCTTGTTTCTTGTAAAGCTTCAGTTTCAGAGTAGCTTGCCAAACACTGCAAAGATCACAGCAGAACCATAACGCACCTCACAGCAACAGTGTTACTGAATGATTCATTGTTTGAATGAATCAGCTGAATCAAAGATTCAGTGACGTATTCATAAACGACTGCCTCATTCTTGAATGAATCAGCTGTTTGAACGAATCGACTCAATGACTCACTCATTCAGACAGCTACTGGCAGTTTAGTTTCAGGTTTAAACATTCTTTCCAACTTTTCTTATTTGTATATTCAAAAAATATTTAAAACAATCTCATAACGTTATTTAATGAGGTTGTGATTTTTCAGTGTAAATTATTTAATTTGATTGGTAACAGCCCTATAGTGTCTTATTCTAATTTAATTTATTGACCACTATAAGAATATCAAATAAAAGCTGAAGCACAGCCTATATTTAATAAGATTAAGGGAAAAATGCCCTTTGTAAAAGGTAAAAATATCACAAATATGCAGATTTAAATATGTCAAAGCTGATTGAACATGTGAGAATAACATTTTTTTACTCGGACAAGCGGGTGACAGATTTAATGTCGAGCCCCGGTGTCAACATTAAGATACAATGGGAACATTGATTTCACAGTATTACAAAAAAGACAATTCTCCTCTGAACAAATTTTATCCAACATTTAATCAAATATGTGTAAAGATCGACATTGACTACAGGAGAGGTGTAATACAGAAATCATACAAAACTATTTTTCAAACAAATAGACATTGTATATCCTTTACATTGGATTACTTTTACATATAACTGAAATGCAAACAAAATAAAAGACTTTAAATGAAAGCCATATACCTGTAAAATATGATTTGCCCTTAATCTTTAAAGATAGTATTTGCATGAATTTTTGTACAAAATATACTATGTCAAGCCAGTATTAGGGTAGTGCAAATTCTCAGGTTCTGATACATTACTTTTACACACAGCTTTATTTTATTTTTTATTTTTTTTTGACTAGTTAATTTTACAGCATTATGCATGAGACCAAAGCCTAAATCTTTATAAAAGAAATAGAAAAGGATAAAATAAAGAACTATAGTTGGGTAGTAAGTGCTACTGTAAAATGTAACTGCTTTAAATATTTCTTTTCTCTTTTTTTTTTCAAATCTGCGTTGCTTTGGTCACTCTGTTGCACTATACAAACTATACTCGCAACCCCCGACTTCTACCTTTAAGCTGTCATTCTTTAAAACAGTGATTACTCATATATTCCCTATAGATTTATAGAATTTACATTTACATATAACATAACACCTTTTTTCAAAAGTGCATCTGCAGTATACAGTCCTTGACAAAAAAAGATAGCGATACAACTTTCTGTATTAAAATTTCGTTGTAAAATGATGTGTATATCAAAGAGCATCTGTGTAATTATATCTCTGTTTTAGTCGCTTTTAAAAATGATCAATGATTACCAAACAAAAAAATATCAGCATTTTTCTCAATTTATACAACCTATGGTTTATGGCTCACAAACTCCCTTAGCAAGGCCTATTGTGAAACAATTAGAAAATGCGACATCTCACAAACCCAGCGAGGAATTTGTAAAAAAATAGTCTTGCAAAATACGCCAAAATATTTGATTGGGATTTTTTACTGCGCACATTTCAATTCCATGTCATATAAGAGTGAAGCTGTTGGAAATGAGTGTTAAACAGACGGTGGCTAACACGCACCGGATTCTGTTCCATACTGTGGTGACGACAATCGGCTGCATTGCTGCAAATTAACCTTTAACCCTCTGGTCACCATGAGAGCTTTAATACTGTGCATGGCCATAGTGGCAAAACGAACGGCTGAATCTTATCAAAATCACCAAATCCAATTTGTTTTTAAAATAACATTGTTAGCTCAATATTTAAATGCTCAATTGTCTTACACACTTAAACAATGGGAATTCCAGAAATGTGCGGGATAATATTTCACCCCAAAAATGTCCATTCGTCATCATTTACTCGCCTTTGTGTCGTTCCGACCCCGCGTGTTCAAAGAAGACGCTGTGAAGAATCCTCAAACACAGCACTTTTCACAGCATGATGATGAGTAAATAATGAACATTTCTCACTTTTGGTTAAATTATTATTTTACGCTGGTCATGAAGCGTAGCTGGTGCAGACATCCTAAAGCGCAGACATGAACGAGCAAACACATACACTCGAGCACCAGAAAATGTTCCTCTTGTTCTGATGTTGGGTCAAAACTTGCGGGCATCATATGGGTTACCAGATTTAGAATACGCAGAGAATATTCCAAAAAACATTTCAATCAAAATGGTTTCCAAGGGACAGAAAACAAAATGCATGAACATAATAATCCGAGGTGCGCTTCAAGCACGCACCAACATTCACAGAAAGACATGAACACACACCGCTGTCGACAGGAGGGGAATGCTGGGATATGACAATCTGAATATGTGACAAAATAACCCTGAATTCATCCATCGATTCCAGGACTTACCAAGTGTAAATGGTCATTTATTTGACATAAACCTGAGCTAATAATTAACATAAAATCTCAAATAAATCAATAATTAATTGTCAATATAATATGTTTAAATTTCAGTTAAATAAAAAGTTCACCCAGAGAAAAAGAAAATTCTATTTTTTAACAGTGTTTTTTTGTATCGTTCAGCTACTAAAATAATCATTTTCATAATACATCATTCAGTTTTATAATTTTTTATTTAGTTGTAGTATTTGGAACAAAATAAGTTGTGTTTTTAATATATTCTTTTATTTTAAATAACAAAAAAGGCCCTATTTGAATGATCTGAGCACATGGTCTGAAGCACATGGCGGAAGTGCACTTAGGGTGTGTCTGAATCCACTTTTGCTAGTTTAACGACTGAAAAACCGGTTGGTGCTCCAGGTTGTCCCTGGTCTCTTAATGAGTCATGGGTGTGTTTTGGGCGTAACGTGCAATAAACCAATCCGAGTCTCATCTCCCATTCCCTTTAAAAGCCAGCTGCTCTCATGCCATGGTAGATTCGATATTTACATGGTGGAATTTGCGAGCGGAAAGACTGAACGCTTCTCCAGAGAGGAATCCATTTATTTTTAATATTTAAAAATGTTTGTGTGCTTCTGCGCATCCCTGTGTGTGTGCGTTGTGCACCCGCCTATAGGCGCATCTTCCAAACGCGCCCTTTAAAAAACACAAAAAAATACTACAAGGTTTTCAGTTCCTCCAAATAGCAACACGCCAACAATGCGCCTGAACACACCTGGTGTTCAGACCAGCCCATGGGTGAGCCGATGGGCGCGAGTTCATTTGCTATTTAAACAACGTGGCGCTGGACGTGAAAATGATAAATGCGTCAGGATGAAACTAGCAAAAAACACTTGCGTCGCATTGCTCCGGGTGTATGATAGGGCCCTAGATGTTCCCAAACAGCAACATAGCGTCGGCCAGATCCGGGCCACATCTGGTACATGTGGATTCCACTCGTACCGTATGTGGGCCGACCCTGTCTGGGTCTCACCCTCATGTTATTCCTCCATGAATTGCTTATTCCTGTGGAACACAGATAAACTTTTGGTCTTTTTTCTTTTCTTTTCAAAATAATGGAAGAGACCGAGGACTGATTCAAATTCGTGAATGAATGAATTCGTGTTCTCAACAGCTCATCGAAGTGGTACATTTTCAGTGAATAAAGACTTAAATTAAAGTCTGCTCATCCCGCCATGCTGTCGTATGAATTCAGCAAACATGAGCCACTTTAACAACACTTTTATGGTGCTTTTGTGTATTTTTTGAAGCTTGAAAGCTCCAGCCATTATCCATTGCAGCTAAATTGAAAACTGCGGCCAGGAAATTGTTCAGAATTTCTCCTTTTTTGTTCCACGGAGCAAAGAAAAGCATACAAGTTTGGAACAACATGAGGGCGAATAAACGATGGAAGATTTTTTCATTCTTGGGTGAACTATTTTAAAAACAAAGAAACAACTTAGTATTTGCTGCCAGTCACAGAACAGATCTCAATTCGAGTTGAGTTATCATATGCATTTCCATACGGTGCTGAAACTTTGATGAGATTTCAAAAAAAAAAAAAAAAAAAAAAGAAGCACAACAGGGTGTGGTTTCATGGGCTGCTTCAATGTTTTGAGCACCTCAGGGGACCGTTAAGCTGCCACCTCCAGAGAACCATCGCGGCAGGTTTAGACAAGAGCAGAAACAGACATGACGATTGTGAGTTGCCGACAGAAATTGTGTATGCCAAGTCATTGCGTTAGCCTGAGAAATGTCTGAAATTGATTCGCAAAGCGCAAAAAAGGCACATTTCCCTTTTTTTGATATACCTTTGTAAACATTTCAGCAGTGTACATGCAAAAAAAGAGAAAATATCACTAAAATATGTCTTTCTGAAAGTCATATTCCGTCTGCTCCAAGTACACGACTCTGCGTCGTCCTTTGTCCTGCTCCACAAACATTGGTGAAGCGCGAACTTCGCCTCTTTCCTCTGAGAATCAAGCAGAAACAATTGTATCTCTCGATTCTTTCAGGATGTTTGGGGGCAAGCGGGCAGGTCGGACTAGCGCTGGTAAGGGAAAGGTGGCGTTAAGGCATTGTTATGATCTAAGGCAGTCATTTCTGATGGAACAGAAGAGGCTTGACACTCCCGTCTTTAAATTTTGGTAGCTGATGGCTGATGATCTCGGCCAACATCTCAGGAAACTCCACGCTCAGAGATTTATTCACAAACATGTAGAAACAGAAGCTGAGAAGCCCCTCCACCATCTGTGGACAAAAGTAGCATTTCAATAGAGCTTTTACACACATGGCATCAACAATGCAACCCCTGGACAGCACATGCACAGACTCACGAATGTCAAAGAGACGTGCGTGTTATAGCACTGATGGCAAGGAAATCACCTTATACTTGAGCGGCACATATGAGGTGTTATGATAAATTGTGGCATTTTATATTCTATTGTTTTTTTATGAGTTTAATAAAGAACTCGTCTTCTGTCCAAACATACCATCATCTGTAAAGATTGATCGACTTTTACATACGCCAGGTTATTGTGACGCATTGCCACATACAGAGACGAGCGAAAAGTTTGAATTTGCATGGTGGTAACTCAACGTTTTTTTTTTACCACTTCGTTATTTTGGCTCGGAATTTCGTTTTTTGGAAATATAAACTGAATTTAGAAATGCTTTTGAAATGAAAAACTTTGTGTTTAATAAACAAAATATATTTTTGAAATGAAGACAGCGTTTGGAGTGGAGTGCAAAATAATCTGTTCCCTGAGTCCACGGCCTTTGCTGCTATCGTGAGTGTACACAAATACAAGTAGACAGTTTATAGTTTATAATTATGTCTTGCACTTGTATGTATGGCTAAAAATGACAGAGTATTTTAAGTTTCCGCTGGAATAAGGAAAAAATTCATCAAAAGGCGACAACGACTTCGTCGGAAAGAGGGTTAAAGAAAACGTAGCCTATTTAGTTTCATATAGTTAGGCTATGTCTAAATATTATAATCTTTTAATTTCATATGTTGATAATGAAAAGTGAGCAGCATGAGTAAGGCACATAATCAGATGCGCATATGTCTGGAGACATGGATTTTGAGCACAATTGAATTGTGTTTTCTAGAAAGTCTTTCTTTAAAATTGATTTCGTTTGGTATAAATTGTATTTTAATTTTGATCAATGTTTAATCAACTATTTGGCTGTAGGCTATATTTAATAAATAAGAAGCAAACCAAGATCGTCGGGAATGGATTGACCTAGTCTTTGAGCAAGGCTGAAACTATAGCGTCTTTCTGTTTTAATACATTTCTTGAATATATGTCATAATTACATTAGGCCTATAGATAGTTATGATATTTGTGGTTGCACCGGGGTCCGTCATTATAAAGTTACGCCACTTTCCTTATTAGGAGAAAATATATGTCGTTTTAACGACATAAGATCTCGTACATACTTGAGTGGAAAAAAAATTATATGTAGGCCCTATGAGAGAGCAATGCGTGACCGTACCAGGCGACCTGTAAATGCGAAAAAACTGTTTCCATTGCAGTTTTGCGAAATTTTCCTTTTTCGAATTGCCTGAAAAACCACCTCATGCGAGCGTAAAAACTTTTTTGCGATATATGGGAGTTTTTGCGAAATTGACGCGTTTCCATTGTGCGTATTTTCAATTCGCAATTTCATTTTGCACAATTTGAAGGGTAATGGAAACGCGGCTATTGATAATTAAGTATTAAATCAGCATATTAGAATGATTTCTGAAGGATCATGTGACACTGAGATAACACATGCAAAACAATCGCTGCAATAGAAATATATTTATTTTACATATTAACTAAATTAGAAGTAATTAATTGGAAATTATATGAATATGGAAAAAAATGCACAAAAAAACTAACATGTCCTGCTTATGAAACAAACATTTTATATTTGTGCTTTTATATGATACAGTTTATATAAATTTCCAGACATTTCCAAATCCCATAAATTCCCCAGATTAAGTTCCCATGGAAAGTTTTCCAACCCTAGGTGCAACCAACATAACATTAAACATTAAAGTGCCCCATTATGGTTTTTCGAATCAAGCCGTGTGTAATATCGCTGTTTATGAATGTAAACGTTCTGCAAAGTTGTAAAGTAGAAAGTGCACGCTAAAGTCTCCAAAAAGAATCGACTCTGAACCACCTAGGTGAGTCGTTTGTCTTTCGAATCCCAGTGTGTGATGGTTCTACGTCACTAGAAACGACATTCACATAATGTCCGCATATGTTGTACGCTGTCCGCCCTCAAACTGCTTCTCAAATCTCAGAGTTCAATACGTGATTCCCAAATCGCTTGCTCTTGAAAGATGGGTCAGTACCAGTTTATTTGGACCAGCTGCTCCTCAGAATCACAATCTGTAAGTATGGATAATTATTGATGTATATTTTCTACCGGGTGTTTAAAATACATAGTTTTGTGTTTTATATGGTGTAGGTCTCCAGCTAACTCACGTTATAGTCTTACTGAAATACTTCTGCTCATCAGCTGTGAGCCGCTATTACCTAAAACTGTGTCTATTAATGTCTGTCGTTCTCACTACTTTGAGTAAAGATAAAGGATGGAGAAAGATTTGTTTTACAAATGTTTGTGTTACATCAGTCATTCACGTAATTGATACAGCTCCCGGATGTGCAGCGCAATAAATTAGACATATAACACATTCATGGGTTTGTTGATGGACATGCTCTAGTTAATGCTGATGGGAAGGAATTACAGCTGCAACGTCTCATAATGTACCTCAAAGTAAAATCGACGTCATCGTTATTGTCTTAATGGGCGTTTAGCTTCTGACAGGCGCTGTACGCAGTAGACCAATCCATCGAGTCGTTTGAGAAGCGTTGAAAAATGTGGTGATGTGCAATGTATATTATGAGAAAATGTAACAGTTTTTTTACCTTTAATTCATGTAAACTTGTGGTAGGAGACCTCCAAAACTAAATTAGGAAACTTTAAAATAGCATAATAGGGGCACTTTAAATGATATGATAGGGAGGACCACTGCAGACCCTCATGACTGTCAAAATTTCAGATAAAGTACATTTTAGATGTGATTTGTATTCATGTTTTGGTTTGTTTTCAGGTAGTAAAATGTCATGTGGTACAACCTCCAAAAACCATAATATTTATACATATGTGTAAAAAATACTTTTCACAATAATGACTACGGTGTAGACATTTGCAAGTAGTGCTTGAAACGATATATCACCAAGGCTGATATAGTGGACGATATCTGGCATTTTGTAATTTTTTGACCATCCCGCGATTATCAGACGACAATTTTTTCTGTTTGGTTGAGTGTCGTAACTTCCGGGACTTTTATTTTGATAACGCTGAGAACCCAGCGCCCATTCTCCATCTTCTTTAGTTTAATGTCTTTGGCTGAATCTGAAATCGCCCCCTAAAGCCTCATTCACTATTCCCTACTTTTTTAGTCCACTAATATAGTTCACTTGAAGGAGTGAATGAAAACAAGTGAGCGAATTCGGACAGCAGTTGTGTGTACAACGGCTGTACACTCGTTATTGCGGTGAATGTGAGATTGAATAAGTGCACTCAATAACGTCCACTATGGTTTTGGACACCACTACAAATGGCTGTCCCCTCAAATAGTGGGTATAGGGGGCGATTTCGGATTCAGCCTTTGTTTACCAGCTCTGTCTAATAATAAAAAGGCAAACACTATAATACATTTTTATGTACTTTTGGAATTCAGTTACCCCGGAGGCGCATTGCTCGTCGGTTGAGTCATGTAAGGTGGTGTTCAAAGTTCAAATAATCACAGCACCATTGTTTCGTTCCTGAATGAATCAGCGTTTTTGAATGAAATGATTGATTGACTTGCTAATAAAGACAGTAAAATAAGCCATTATAAAATGAACAGTCATGCAAAGAAAAAAAAATACCGCCTGAATCTTAATCAATACCGTGATAGAGATTTTTGGTCATACCACCCAGCACTAGTAGCTTCCTGCAAAGCTCAGCTCCAACCCTAATCAAACACATCTGAACCGGCTAATTAGGATTTTCAGGAACATTTGATAATTGCAGACAGGTGTGTTGGGGCAGCGCTGGAACTCAACTCTGCAGAAAGGAATAGGAACAGGATTGGGCACTCCTGCTTTAATGCAGTATGTGCAATAGCTATGTAGGCCAAATTTTTGCAATGTGCTGACCACACGTTCCGTACTTGCATAAAGTGTTTCTGGCCTAGCATGTTTTTCTCTCTTGTATGCGCAATACTAATATCAGTGCCAATAGCGTCTCTTGTTTGTGTTTGCTGATTGTAAGAGATGCCCGCTTACCTCCTGCATGGAGTCCAATAGCTTAGTGAGCTGGTAGAACCTCTGCCAGTTCTGGCTGGAGTTCTCCTCTCGTTTAACAATAGCTTTTCCCAGCTCCTTGATGTATGACATGCGGATTTCATCAAACACAGCTTGGCTTTTAAGGCCATCCTTTGGTACTGTGAAAACAGATGGGGTCAGGATGAGACATTAACATCACATTATTGTCTTTTAATCAAGAAAATATTCCAAGGAGTAGCAACGTCTGTATGTCATTAAAGAGTAAACAAATGCCATATGCAAATACTAAAAGTGCAGTCACACTCTGACAGAGCATTTCACAAATAGGAACATATTAACTTGATGTCAGAATTGCCCTAATTACAAGTTACGGACTAAAAATCTGCACATCAAATATCATCTTTTATGAAAGTTTGGATTTGACAGTTGTAACATACTGGAGGTGAAAAGTTTTGAACAGGATGAAGATCCTGTTTAAAGATCATCTTTTTTTAGTTAATTTAGTACTGCCTTTCAGAAGCTACATATTTCCCAGAAGACAAAATAAGCATAATTTACCCTGATCTTCAAATTCATAATGTTTTCAACCCCAGGCTCTTAATGCATCGTGGCATCAGTGATTTGAGTCCCTCGCTTGTCCTCAGTGTGAAAAGATAAATCTCAAAATCATACAGTCACTGCTGGAAAGGGTTCAAATATGCAAAAGATGCTGGAAAACTGAAGAATTCGCGGGACCTGGAGGATTTTTTCTAAAGAACAGTGCTCAGTTTAACTGCTCAGGACAAACAAGGGACTCAAGAACAACCATCACAAAACAAAAGAACAGCCGTGGATCATCCAGGTAACGACACACAGTATTAAGAATCAAGGGTGTGTAAACTTCTTAACACGGTCATTTTTATAAATTCAACTTTAATAACTTTTACTTTTTATGTAAAATATCTTATTCGGGACAATACTAAATAAAAAAAACAAAACACATTTTGTATGATCCCTCTTATTTTGTTAAAATAATTAACATTTTGCAGATTCTGCAAGGGGTGTGTAAACTTTTGAGCAAGACTGTTTATACACATTATATAACCAAAAGTATTGGGACACTCCTCCAAATCATTGAATTCAGGTGTTCCAATCACTTCCATGGCCATAGGTGCATACAATCAATTTGTGAAACAAATTGCAAACATTTGTGAAAGAATGGGTCGCTCTCAGGAGCTCAGTGAACTCAAGCGTGGTACTCTGATAGGTTGCCACCTGTGCAATAAGTCCATTCGTGAAACTACTAAATTTTCCCTCACTACTAAATACTTCAGTCAACTATTAGTGATATTATAACAAAGTGGAAGCAATTGGGAACAACAACAACTCAGTCACGAAGTGGTTGGCCACGTAAAAATCACAGAGCTGAGTCAGCGCATGCTGAGGCACACAGTGCGCAGAAGTCGGCAACTTTCTGCGGAGTCAATAGAAACAGACCTCCAAACTTCGTGGGGCCTTCAGATTAGCTCAAGAACTGTGTAGAGCTTCATGGAATGGCCGAGCAGCTCATCCAGGCCTTACATCACCAAGTGTAATGCAAAGAGTCGGAGTCAGTGGGGTAAAGCACGCCGCCACTGGACTCTAGAGCAGTGGACATGTGTTCTCTGGAGTGACCAATCACGCTTCTCTGTCTGGCAATCTGAGGGACGAGTCTGGGTTTGCCGGTTGCCAGGAGAACGGTACTTGCCTGACTGCATTGAGCCAAGTGTAAAGTTTGGTGGAGGGGGGATTATGGTGTGGGGGTTTGTTTTAAGGGGTTGGGCTTGGCCCCTTAGTTCCAGTGAAAGGAACTCTTAATATTTCAGCATACCAAGACATTTTGGACAATTTCATGCTCCCAACTTTGTGGGAACAGTTTGGGGACGGCCCCTTCCTGTTCCAACATGACCGCGCACCAGTGCACAAAGCAAGGTCCATAAAGACATGGATGAGTGAGTTTGGTGAGGAGGAACTTGACGGGCCTACACAGAGTCCTGACCTAAACCCCTATAGAACAGCTTTGGGATGAATTAGAGCAGAGACGGCAAGCCAGACTTTCCCGTCCAACATCAGTGCCTGACCTCACAAATGCGCTTCTAAAAGAATGGTCAAAAATCTCCCAAAAAACAACCCTAAACCTTGTGGAAAGCCTTCCCAGAAGAGTTTAAACTGTTATAGCTGCAAAGGGTGGGCCAACTCCATATTAAACCCTTTGGATTAAGAATGGGATGTCTATTAAAGTTTTTGTGCATGTAAAGGCAGGCATCCCAAAACCTTTGGCAATATAGTGTATATACATACAGTTTATACTGTAAATATCTTTGTGTATACTGTAAAGAGACTACACCATATGTGAGAGGCATGAGGCACTGTGTTGGCCCACCACTCTTGCAACGGTGCAGCCGGTTCACATACAGCTCAAAGGAAAGTATGCAAAACTGAAGTAAATATGAATGTGTTTCATGTAATGGCTGTCGTCCCTGAGGCATTCAGATCCATGGCGTATCAGCCAGGGATTTGAGGCCCGGGGATGCTGGATTCCAGCCCAGGCAAACACAAATGAGCCTATGCAAAACACAGAAAAGGTTGATAGTCTTGGTGGAATTATATCCTGATCTCTTATCAGATGAGACACCTGGATTTCAAAAGAGAGATCTGATGCACAAACGGTGTGGCTCATTGGAAAGTACGGCGGTTTGTTGGGATATTTACTGAATTGTGTGCAGTATAACCTATTGCCAACTAAGTTTATTGAAAGTAAAATAGGATGTAAGCATTCCTTCAACATTGTTCTCATATAACCTCTCTATGTGCATGTTCAATTCAGCAATTGGTGTCCAGTTATCATCTGGGTTATTTAGCATATTTAAAGTACAGTACAAGCTAGGCTCAATTGACTGCATTTGTGGCATAAAGCTGTGCCAAAATATATTTCCTTCCCTCCTTTTCTTTGGAAAAAAAAATCCAGCCACTTACAATACTCAGTTAAGCACACAAATGAGCTCGCTATCGCTACTTGACTTCTGAACTCTCACAAATACTTTGATCATAACTAACACAATGCAAGCACGATGTAAAAATAAGATATTCATTGATCAGTGTAGACAGCGTCATTGATATATAACCAGAGTTTTGGCGAGTAAGAGTTTTAGAAAGGGTGGGGTAAAGGGAGCTTTCTTTTTACCAAAGAATCCACAGTGAATTGTCCCGAACATTAGGATCCTTGGGAAGGTAATGTTATGTTTAGCCTAGGGATCTTGTCAATATAAGGTGCAAATGGGTGGCTCAAAAATACGATGATGAAAAAGCAGGCTTCGATCTGTGTCTGTGTAGGCCATTGGTCAGAAACCTATGGCTCATGAACCACACCTGGCTCTTTGACAAAAATCATGCGGCTTGTCAGGTCTCTCACCCTTTGACAAATGATCAATACAAAAATTAGACACATCAACAGATATCAGCTTTGTGCAGAAAAACCAGCAAATTACAATTCCTTTGTTGTACAGTCTACCGAAGTTCATGAAAAGTTTAGAATAATAATATATTTCAAGTTGCACGGGCCAAAGTGCCGTTCACTGTGTTCGCGAGTGTCACAACAGCAATCCTAGAGCTCCTACACTCCGATTCAAGCAGCTACAAAGCTTGATTGTGGTGATGGCGAAAACAATTTTCAAAAGTGACTTGACTGAAACGTATCCTGTTATTGCTCTGCCGTGCCAAGAGACATTTTCAAACCTTTCACCGGGTACTTTCACTTTTGCCGCAGAGGCCTTTTATGTCCTATAATGTCGTATTTATGTCCGTATGATAATATGCGCAGCTTTCAGATAATGATACTGTTTAAATACTGTTTTAAAGTAAAGAGCGGGATGTGCTTAAAGGAAATATCAAAGGGTTAGTGTACCCAAAAATGAAAATTCTGAAAATGGAAACATAGCTACTGCAAAAATGGTTAAGCAAAGTATCCACAGGTGTAGTTCTTCACATTAATTATAAACATGTTCCACCATTGTCTGATAAAGTGTCCAAAAACATAAATGATTTGTTTTAGTGCTGTCAAAAGTACCAACTTCGGTACTGAAATTTAAAAAAATGAGACGATAGCAGCATTTCCCTCAAGCATTTTGACAACACTATATTGTTTTATCATTTGAAACCACAAAATTGTGAAATTTGTGCGGTCTTTAAAATAAATACAACTTGACATGCATGTATTTTTCAGTATGAATTAGGTGTCAAAATACTTTTGAGGTCACTGTAAGTCCACATAGTGTATGCAATAAGTTATGAATTCTGATGACTGCTGGTACAGTACCTGTGCTAAGGAGGAGAAGCACTTTCATGCAGAGATACTCGTCGTAGGACACCTGCAGCCGGACCAGCTCACTGGCAATCTTCAGCATCTGGTTACACTGGTCATTCATGTAGGGCAGTTTCATCCTCTCCCTTTAACAGACACACATATTTATATTCTACAAGCATTTCACTGCACCAAAAAGAGAGAGAGAGAGTGAGAGAGAGAGAAAGACAAAGCCAAACATCATGACAAACAAAAAAAAATAGTTCAATCGTGACGACTTGAAATAGTTTTAGCATGATAATGAATATGGCAGTGTTCATGTATTTGGTCTTGGCAGACTAGATATTCTACACTGCTGCGGCAGAGCAAGTATAGACTTGGTACTGCTAATACAGTGCATCCAGAAAGTGTTCACAGCGCTTTACAACCTTATTTCAAAATGGATTCAATTCATTATTTTCCTCAAAATTCTACAAACAATACCCCATAATGACAACGTGAAAGAAGTTTGTTTGAAATCTTTGCAAATGTATTAAAAAAAACAAAAACAATCACATGTACATAAGTATTCACAGCTTTTGCCATGACACTCAAAATTGAGCTCAGGTGCTCCTGATTCCACTGATCATCCTTGAGATGTTTCTACAACTTGATTGGAGTCCACCTGTGGTAAATTCAGTTGATTGGACATGATTTGGAAAGGCACACACTTGTCTTTCTAAGGTCCCACAGTTACAGTGCATGTCAGAACACAAACCAAGCCATGAAGTCCAAGGAATTGTCTGTAGACCTCCGAGACAGGATTGTATCGAGGCACAGATCTGGGGAAGGGTACCGAAAAAATTCTGCAGCATTGAAGGTTCCAATGACCACAGTGGCGTCCATCATCTGTAAATGGAAGAAGATTACTTCCTAGAGCTGGCCGCCCGGCCAAACTGAGCGATCGGGGAGAAGGGCGTATGTCAGGGAGGTGACCAAGAACCCGATGGTCACTCTGACAGAGCTCCAGTGTTTCTCTGTGGAAAGAGGAGAACCTTCCAGAAGAACAACCATCTCTGCAGCACTCCACCAATCAGGCCTGTATGGTAGAGTGGCCAGACGGAAGCCACTCCTCAGTAAAAGGCACATGACAGCCCACCTGGGGTTTCCAAAAACCACCTGAAGGACTCTCAGACCATGAGAAACTAAATCATCTGGTCTGGTGAAAAAAAGATTGAACTCTTTGGCCTGAATGGCAAGTGTCATGTCTGGAGGAAACCAGGCACCGCTCATCACCTGGCGAGTACCATCCCTACAGTGAAGTACAGTGGTGGCAGCATCATGCTGTGGGGGTGTTGTTCAGTGGCAGGAACTGGGAGAATAGTCAGGACCGAGGGAAAGATGAATGCAGCAATGTACAGATACATCCTTGATGAAAA
Source organism: Gobio gobio (assembly GCF_949357685.1). Lineage (NCBI taxonomy): Eukaryota > Metazoa > Chordata > Actinopteri > Cypriniformes > Gobionidae > Gobio > Gobio gobio. The sequence continues at coordinate 11,699,101 of NC_137107.1, read as the reverse complement.
CCTGCTCCAGAGCGCTCTGGACTTCAGACTGGGGTGAAGGTTCATCTTCCAACAGGACAAATGACCCTAAGCACACAGCCAAGATAACAAAGGAGTGGCTACGGGACAACTCTGTGAATGTTGTTGAGTGGCCCAGCCAGAGCCCAGACTTGAAACCGATTGAACATCTCTGGAGAGATCGGAAAATGGCTGTCCACCGAGGCTCCTCATCCAACCTGATGGAGCTTGAGAGGTCCTGCCAGGAAGAATGGGAGAAACTGCCCACAAATAGATGTTCCAAGCTTGTAGCATCATACTCAAAAAGACTTGAGGCTGTAATTGGTGCCAAAGGTGCTTCAACAAAGTATTGAGCAAAGGTTGTGAATACTCATGTACATAAATTTGCAAAGATTTCAAACAAACTTCTTTCACAATGGGGTATTGTTAGTAGAATTTACTCCATTTTGGAATAAGGCTGTAACATAACAAAATGTGGAAAAGTGTTGTGAATACTTTCCGGATGCACTATATCACTATTTTCACCTGGTGTAAATAGCATTTATTGCTATTCGCAATTATAGTGCAAATAGCTGCTGCCTATAAATCTGCAATTTCCAAACTGACAAATACCCAGAAGCTGTCATTAGCACATAGCATTGCATGCAATACATAATACTGAATAATATAAATGTGTAATTAATTAAATGCATTCTGTACTTTGTTTGGTATTCTTAAGACATTTACAAAAGCAACAAATCTGAATTGCTTTTACATTATGCCATATATAGTAATATTGTTTACCTATTTTAAAAATGTTACTATTTTTGGTTTGGTTCACTACCCAAAATCCCTCAAAATATCTGAATATTGGAGTGCTAAGGTGTTTTCTAATATTAAATAATTTATGTTCCTTGTTCCTTATTATTATTCTTATTAATGTATGCCTTCGATTACTAATGTGTTTTAGTAAAAAAGGTGGCAGTTAAATATATTGCATTATGCTTTTGTTGCTGTACTTTCTGATCAACCCTAAACAAAAATTAATCGAGATTTTCATAGAGACATCAATTCAATAAAGCTCCTAGGCTGCTACAATAAACTTTTGTGAAGTTCCTTGGATTGAATTTTCACACACCATGTTCCTTGGTCCTATTAAATGTAATTTTTGGCCCTCTACAACCAGAGCTGACATCTAAAAAAAAAGCTTGCTTTCCTCATTATTCTGATATCAAAAGGCCTACATTTCCATTAAGAATAACCCAAAGGAAACACTTAGATTGAAATACAGCACACAGAGCACACATCACGCTTACGAGGTCTAGGGTTTTTCATCATTAAACAAAAGTCTATTGAAAAAGAAAAAAAGAAAAGTCTGATAACCGATGGAGAAAGATATTTGACTTATGGTGCCTGGAAGTTTTAAAACGGTGACTCAATCTGTGTTGAAATCCACATAACCTGTCATTTAAAGCCAAAACATTCCAATTGTGTGTAGTAAAGGGCTCACTCATTGATGACGAGGTCTGGAGCGAAACACAGCATGCCTCCATCACACTGCTGGTAGGATCTCCAGCCCAAGCCGAAGGACATGAGGAAGAGCCAGGAGCACTGCAGCAGCGTCATCTGGTCATCCAAGTGCAGGTTTCTGAAGCCTTAATATGACAGGGACATTAACTATATGTATAAATATACACTGTTAAAAACACCACAGCCAACTCAAGAGTCCGACACAAGCAAAACATGATATAAAGAACATTCTTTGCTGAACCAAAGAGCATTGAAGGACTTCAAAATGTAAAATGGTTTGAATTACAGTTTGTTTTTGAGAGTTTGTTTCATCCAGTAAATTATTATATGATTGCTTTTGCTTCAGATCTCTCTGACGCAACATCATAATGACATCTCTCTGTTCTGATTTTGACTTGATTTTGATGTCACTAAAATCAAAACCAACTCTTTGGCTCATGTAAATAATCATAATAATCTTTCCTGACATCAAATCCTTACAAAGACACAGGGCTTATTCAAGTGGAGCAGAACAAATGTGTGTAAATCGTTCATGAAACCATTGTTACATAAAATGTCAGATTCAATTGAATGAAATAATCATTAGGGCCAGATATACACATAACATAAGGAAAGAGAGAGCAAGCGCCCTTGAGCAAGGCAAGGGTTAACCTCTAAAGGTTTGCAGTTTGTGTGTGTGTGTGTGTGTGTGTGTGTGTGTGGGGGGGGGGGGGGCATGTTTTTGTGAAATATCAGGACACAAATGTGTATAATGACATGGGTATGACATAGGTATTACAAGGAGAGTGTGAAATATGAGGACATTACCCATGTCCTCACTTTTCAAAAGGCTTATAAATCATACAGAATGAGGTTTCTTTTTCACAGAAAGTAAACTGTGCAGTTTCCTGTGATGGGTAGGTTTAGGGGCAGGGGCAGTGTAGGGGGATGGAAAATACGGTTTGTATGGTATAAAAACCATTACGCCTATGGAATGTCCCCACATTTTACAAAACCCCCCTGAGTGTGTGTTTGTGAACTAACTTGGATGGGTTGAATGCAAAAGACAAATTCAGAGTATGGGTTACCATACTTGGCCTTCACATCATGTCACTTAAAAAGAATGACTTCTGTTGTCAGAATGCAAAAATGGCTATAGTTTAATGTTTACTACTGTATGTCTCTTTAAAGGGGATGTACAGCTCGAAGGAGAGTTTTCTCAATCATGTGGTTCTTACGTAATCTCTTCCACAAGCATTTTTGCCAAGTAAGCCCATGACACTACCAGAGCAGAGAATATCATGTGCTTCTTTTTTTCACGCCAGTGGTCGGTGATGGCCACGAGTTCCTAGTAGCCCATTAATTTGAATATAAAGTAAAGTAAGAGAAAAATGTTCTTGCATGATATAAGGAATGGATAATTATGAGGGCTCACCAGGAAGGGCTTTGGCCCACTTGACAGCAGAGACTACTTGGCGGCCGCCCAAGCGGTTAAGTGTCGTCATGAGGCGGGTGGAGGTGTCCGGGATGCTGCCGTCATAGCCCGAGAAAATGATCTCTGGCTCAATGGCTTTGAGCAGGGACAGCATGGTGGGCACCAGCTGGGGCATGGCCTTGGGCACCAGCGAGCACAGGCGCTCATCAGGCAGAGCGGGCGCCTGCTCACTTGAGGAGGAATGTCCCCGTAACCGCAATAGTTTCTTGTTTTTTCGAGCTGAAATAAAAGTGAGAAATGTGAATATTAATTAATCAATGAAGACATTGATCTATACCAGTGTTTCCCAACCGGGGTGCCGTGTGATGAGAGCAGGGGTTCCGTGTAAAAGTCCTTCAAATATATAAAACTATTTTTTTTCAAATTTTTCAAATAATTATCTCTTTGTAAACTTTGTTCAATGCATGCGAGGGCTGCTGTATGTTCGAATATGACCAGTAATTTTCGCCGTCATCACCCGGGTTTAGTGCCAGAAGACGTGATTGAGAAGACTCGCACGCTGTGAGAAAATGTGTCTCTGTGCACTCATCCGAGAGCGCGCACACGTCTCACAGCGCGCAAATATTGAGTTCTCTTTCAAGTCTTGTTCTTGAACGGACAAACTCACACAAAAAGTATGTCAACATGTCCATCTTGATGAGTATTCTAGCAGACATAGTCTGTATATGCCTTAAGTAAACTTTATACAGTCGAGAAAGACGACGCATATCCATGCTTTAGGTCTTAAAGGGGCAGTAGCCTTTACTGCTGTCTGTTTAATGTCAAACAACAAAAGACAAGGACATCACTCACTGCTCTTGATTGAATAGCTTTTGTAAGTTTAATAGGATGAATCTTTAATTTATACAGTCAAATATGCAATGCTATTTTACATTCGATCAATTTCTGTATCTGAAAACTAATGTTAGACATACCTGAAAAACCTGAGAAGCATAGTTTATTTTATTAGTATCTTTACTCAATAGTATTTATTTGTGCTGCTGCTTGTATTTAAATTATTTGTTCTTATTAGTTTTTTTATTTGACATTAGTCCCTTTTTTCCCTGAACATAGCAAATACTGAACCGTACCGAAACCGTGAACCTAAAACCGTGATACAAACCGAACCGTGAGCAATCTGTACTGTTACACCCCTAGCGTAACGTATGATAGGGGGTGCCACAAAATGGAGAACATTTTCAAAGGGTGCCATGACCGAAAAAAGGTTGGGAAACACTGATCTATACAAATGATTTCATCTTAATAGGGCTGGGCAATGACACAAATTGCATGATTCAATTCAATTTCAGTGGCAAATTTCCTCAAGGAAAGAAAATCTCTCAACTAATGCTGTAAACTATACACAGGGAACCCCAGTAGGTAAATCGCTATAATATTAAAGGTTAAAATTAGCTGAAGTTTTGAAGAGATGGCCTTTTTCTGCTTGACAGGTAAAGATATCTGGCAAATGTTATGTCTAATATCAGCACTGCCTACTTTTGAAGACAGTTGCTGTACAAACAACGTTATTTACAGATATTCATCTTTCATGTTAAGTCTTCTCTTTCAGGAGGAACAGATTTTGACGTTGTAAGTGAAACTCACTGCAACCACTGGTAAATAAATAAATCAATAACAATGATAATAACAATCATAAAAACTACAGCACAAACTGTCCTTGGGGCATATTAGACCACAAACAAATTTAGAACAAGTTCATCACAAGTTAATTGTATGGACAATATTCTTTTATATATAAACAGATCTGAACAACAAATAAATATATGGATATAAATGAACATCATGAACCGAAATGCAATGATTGTAATGTTCTATATTAAAGACAATGTTCTCAAGTGACGTAAGGACTACAGAGTAAGAATTAGCATGTGCTTTTTAGTCATTTATTGTGCATTCATGCAATTACTGAGTTCCTATATGAAGGAATATTCCAGTGAATCTTTTAAAATTTTAGCACAGACACTATATGAATGTACGCCTGTGTGTTTTGATGTGCGAACGCCTCTTGAAGGTTTTCTCTCGTGAAATCACTGTTCTGTTAATTGAAAGCTTACCATCAAGCACAATGTAATTTTGTCCCACTTTCTAAATTTTCTGCCATAAATGTTTCTATGGCAACTAAAAGCCTCTCTAGTACAACCCCAGATTTAGTTAGCAGCTACTGCATCAAGGTCTTTTTTTCCCCTGTTTGGTGCTTCATGCAAATAAATCATCCACAATTTTAAAGCCTTGCACAGAGATGGATGAATTCTGTCCAATATCTGTGAAGTACATCAACACGCTGCCTTCTTAAAGCTTTTTGCCCATTTTATAAATTCCTTCATCTTTTGTGTATGAAAGAAAAATCTGCACAAACACTCCTTGGTCTCGCGGTGTTTCCACCACCTACTTAAGGACGTGTACTGGAAAAAATGCATACAGCACAAGGGAAAAAATCCATATTCGCTAAAATTTGTTAAAAGAAACAGTGGAACTGAATTATTTGATGACATTTGGATCCGTTAACATTTCTCGATCGTTGATGCGAAAAGTGTACCATATTAAAATGGCGTTTTCCTTTCATAGCTGTTCATAATCTATCATTTTTGGGGAACTCCTGTGCTCCTGTGCTTTGGCATATAAAGGTCAAATCACTCAAGTGAGCCACATGACAACCACTCGTCACTCTATCAGAGCACCCTCACCTTCCAGATTCATGCCGGCCTGAAGACACTTGCGGAAGCGGCATGCAGGGCAGTTTTTCCTCCTTATCTTGTCGATGATGCAATCGTTTCTTCCGGCGCAGAGATAGTTGTGCTGCCCTGGAAAAAAAGAAAAAGATTAACAATTACAATGAGCGTCTCATGTTTGGGGTTATAGCATCACCCCCCAAATAACCCAGATAGATTTGTGGCCAGATTTACTAAACAGGACAAACTAGCGTAGGAGCGCAATTCCAAAAAAGCGCAGATGGGAGTGGAAAGTTCTGCGTGTGATCTACTGATGACGTGCAAATCACAGACGCAGCCGGATCATTTCTACAATAACCAACACAACGTACCAAGAGCCGTGCAAATTAGGGTCTGGTTTAAGACATGCATTTTTTGGGCTGTAAATAATGGTGCAAATAAACCAGTAAATTGACGAGCGCAAACCTTAGTAAAAAACGTTGTACTCTCCTCCCATAAATTTTGCGTCTGAAAGGGAAACTCCTACAAATGCATGCAATAAGGTCAGCAGCAAAAATAACTCCACGTCTTTTCAGAGCTACTTTTCACTGTGTGTCTTTAGTAAATCCTGACATTAGTTTTTTAATGCCACTTTATCTTAGGTGGCATTAAATACTATGTACTTACATCAAAAAGTAAGTACAATGTACTTATTATGTTCATATTTTATTGCAAAACACTTTTGCTGATATTGAGGTGGGATACGGGTAGTAAGTTTAAGGGTAAAGTTAGGGACAGGTGTGGTGGTATGGGTAAGTTTAAGGGCAAGGTTAGGGACAGGTGTGGTGGTGTGGGTAAGTTTAAGGATAAAGTTAGGGACAGGTGTGGTGGTATGGGTAAGTTTAAGGGTAAATTTAGGGACAGGTGTGGTGGTATGGGTAAGTTTAAGGGTAAAGTTAGGGACAGGTGTGGTGGTATGGGTAAGTTTAAGGGTAAAGTTAGGGACAGGTGTGGTGGTATGGGTAAGTTTAAGGGTAAAGTTAGGGACAGGTGTGGTGGTATGGGTAAGTTTAAGGGCAAGGTTAGGGACAGGTGTAGTGGTATGGGTAAGTTTAAGGGTAAAGTTAGGGACAGGTGTGGTGGTATGGGTAAGTTTAAGGGTAAAGTTAGGGACAGGTGTGGTGGTATGGGTAAGTTTAAGGGTAAAGTTAGGGACAGGTGTGGTGGTGTGGGTAAGTTTAAGGGCAAGGTTAGGGACAGGTGTGGTGGTGTGGGTAAGTTTAAGGGCAGGTGTGGTGATATGGGTAAGTTTAAGGGCAGGTGTGGTGATATGGGTAAGTTTAAGGGTAAAGTTAGGGACAGGTGTGGTGGTGTGGTGGTGTGGGTAAGTTTAAGGGTAAAGTTAGGGACAGGTGTGGTGGTGTGGGTAAGTTTAAGGGTAAAGTTAGGGACAGGTGTGGTGGTGTGGGTAAGTTTAAGGGCAGGTGTGGTGATATGGGTAAGTTTAAGGGCAGGTGTGGTGATATGGGTAAGTTTAAGGGCAGGTGTGGTGATATGGGTAAGTTTAAGAGTAAAGTTAGGGACAGGTGTGGTGGTATGGGTCCATAAATCTGGCCTTTGAACTATGCTTAAGCCTTGTCTGTGAAACTGGGGTGTAAAGTAAAAGTAAAACGAACTAAAGTTATATAATTGTCTTTTCAAAGTTGCAAGTCTTGCATCATATCTCTTTTAAATGCAGTGCTGACATTGAGAAAGTGAGACATTCTGCAAAACATTTCCATTTGTGTTTTATGGAAATACACTACATTTGGAATATTTAATACAATTGTTGTTAAAGAAATAATACAGGGTTAGATGACATGAAGGTGTTCGTGACAAAAAAGGTGTTATGAGAATTTTTAGTTTTAGGTGAAGCATTCCTGTAAAAAGCCTTTCCAGCTCCATGCTGTACACATTATTGGAGCTTTTCCACTGCATGTGCGGTTCGGTATGGTACGGCTCGGTTCGCTTTGGTTTTCCACTGCAGTTAGCACCGCTTTAAAGTGGGTGGGATTATAGAATGAGCGTTGTAATTGTGCCGCCTGTAATTCTCTACATGTGGATGTTTTTAACTACAAGACGAAGAAGTTTGTTTCAAAGGAGGCTGATGGCAGGAAAACAAAATACTGGTAAAAACAAGAGAGTCTTAGGTAGGGCTGGTCGATAAAACGATAACGATATGTATCGCGATAGACACGTAATAATCGCACCGTGCAGTGGAAACGCACCAAAACGAGCCGTACCGAACCGCACCATGCAGTGGAAACGCACCAAAACGAGCCGTACCGAACCGCACCATGCAGTGGAAACGCACCAAAGCGAGAAGTACCGAACCGCACCATGCAGTGGAAACGCACCAAAGCGAGCTGTACCGAACCACACCATGCAGTGGAAACGCACCAAAGCGAGCCGTACCGAACCGCACCATGCAGTGGAAACGCACCAAAGTGAGCCGTACCGAACCACACCATGCAGTGGAAACGCACCAAAGCGAGCCGTACCGAACCGCACCATGCAGTGGAAACGCACCAAAGCGAGCTGTACCGAACCGCACCATGCAGTGGAAACGCACCAAAGCGAGCCGTACCGAACCACACCATGCAGTGGAAACGCACCAAAGCGAGCCGTACCGAACCCCACCATGCAGTGGAAACGCACCAAAGCGAGCTGTACCGAACCCCACCATGCAGTGGAAACGCACCAAAGCGAGCCGTACCGAACCCCATCATGCAGTGGAGCGGTTCGCCAGAGCGAGCTGTACCGAACCGCACCATGCAGTGGAAACGCACCAAAGCGAGCCGTACCGAACCACACCATGCAGTGGAAACGCACCAAAGCGAGCTGTACCGAACCACACCATGCAGTGGAAACGCACCAAAACGAGCTGTACCGAACCACACCATGCAGTGGAAACGCACCAAAGCGAGCCGTACCGAACCGCACCATGCAGTGGAAACGCACCAAAGCGAGCCGTACCGAACCGCACCATGCAGTGGAAACGCACCAAAGCGAGCCGTACCGAACCGCACCATGCAGTGGAAACGCACCAAAGCGAGCTGTACCGAACCGCACCATGCAGTGGAAACGCACCAAAACGAGCTGTACCGAACCGCACCATGCAGTGGAAACGCACCAAAGCGAGCCGTACCGAACCACACCATGCAGTGGAAACGCACCAAAGCGAGCTGTACCGAACCACACCATGCAGTGGAAACGCACCAAAACGAGCTGTACCGAACCACACCATGCAGTGGAAACGCACCAAAGCGAGCCGTACCGAACCGCACCATGCAGTGGAAACGCACCAAAGCGAGCTGTACCGAACCGCACCATGCAGTGGAAACGCACCAAAGCGAGCCGCACCGAACCACACCATGCAGTGGAAACGCACCAAAGCGAGCCGTACCGAACCGCACCATGCAGTGGAAACGCACCAAAACGAGCTGTACCGAACCACACCATGCAGTGGAAACGCACCAAAGCGAGCTGTACCGAACCGCACCATGCAGTGGAAACGCACCAAAGCGAGCTGTACCGAACCGCACCATGCAGTGGAAACGCACCAAAGCGAGCCGTACCGAACCGCACCATGCAGTGGAAACGCACCAAAGCGAGCCGTACCGAACCGCACCATGCAGTGGAAACGCACCAAAGCGAGCCGTACCGAACCGCACCATGCAGTGGAAACGCACCAAAGCGAGCCGTACCGAACCGCACCATGCAGTGGAAACGCACCAAAGCGAGCCGTACCGAACCACACCATGCAGTGGAAACGCACCAAAGCGAGCCGTACCGAACCGCACCATGCAGTGGAAACGAACCAAAGCGAGCCGTACCGAACCGCACCATGCAGTGGAAACGCACCAAAGCGAGCTGTACCGAACCGCACCATGCAGTGGAAACGCACCAAAGCGAGCCGTACCGAACCGCACCATGCAGTGGAAACGCACCAAAGCGAGCCGTACCGAACCGCACCATGCAGTGGAAACGCACCAAAGCGAGCCGTACCGAACCGCACCATGCAGTGGAAACGAACCAAAGCGAGCCGTACCAAACCGCACCGTGCAGTGGAAACGCACCAAAGCAAGCCGTACCGAACCCCACCATGCAGTGGAAACGCACCAAAGCGAGCCGTACCGAACCGCACCATGCAGTGGAAACGCACCAAAGCGAGCCGTACCGAACCGCACCATGCAGTGGAAACGCACCAAAGCGAGCCGTACCGAACCGCACCATGCAGTGGAAACGCACCAAAGCGAGCCGTACCGAACCGCACCATGCAGTGGAAACGCACCAAAGCGAGCCGTACCGAACCGCACCATGCAGTGGAAACGAACCAAAGCAAGCCGTACCAAACCGCACCGTGCAGTGGAAACGCACCAAAGCAAGCCGTACCGAACCCCACCATGCAGTGGAAACGCACCAAAGCAAGCCGTACCGAACCGCACCATGCAGTGGAAACGCACCAAAGCGAGCCGTACTGAACCGCACCATGCAGTGGAAACGCACCAAAGCGAGCTGTACCGAACCGCACCATGCAGTGGAAACGAACCAAAGCGAGCCGTACCGAACCGCACCATGCAGTGGTAACGCACCAAAGCGAGCCGTACCGAACCGCACCATGCAGTGGAAACGCACCAAAGCGAGCCGTACCGAACCGCACCATGCAGTGGAAACGCACCAAAGCGAGCCGTACCGAACCCCACCATGCAGTGGAAACGCACCAAAGCGAGCCGTACCGAACCCCACCATGCAGTGGAAACGCACCAAAGCAAGCCGTACCGAACCCCACCATGCAGTGGAAACGCACCAAAGCGAGCCGTACCGAACCCCACCATGCAGTGGAAACGCACCAAAGCAAGCCGTACCGAACCCCACCATGCAGTGGAAACGCACCAAAGCAAGCCGTACCAAACCGCACCGTGCAGTGGAAACGCACCAAAGCGAGCCGTACCGAACCGCACCATGCAGTGGAAACGCACCAAAGCGAGCCGTACCGAACCGCACCATGCAGTGGAAACGCACCAAAGCGAGCTGTACCGAACCGCACCATGCAGTGGAAACGAACCAAAGCGAGCCGTACCGAACCGCACCATGCAGTGGTAACGCACCAAAGCGAGCCGTACCGAACCGCACCATGCAGTGGAAACGCACCAAAGCGAGCCGTACCGAACCGCACCATGCAGTGGAAACGCACCAAAGCGAGCCGTACCGAACCACACCATGCAGTGGAAACGCACCAAAGCGAGCCGTACCGAACCGCACCATGCAGTGGAAACGCACCAAAGCGAGCCGTACCGAACCGCACCATGCAGTGGAAACGCACCAAAGCGAGCCGTACCGAACCGCACCATGCAGTGGAAACGCACCAAAGCGAGCCGTACCGAACCGCACCATGCAGTGGAAACGCACCAAAGCGAGCCGTACCGAACTGCACCATGCAGTGGAAACGCACCAAAGCGAGCTGTACCGAACTGCACCATGCAGTGGAAACGCACCAAATGAGAGCATAACTGTCACATCTTTATTCATTTCTACAAACTTCTGAAAGCTCTAAGCCAGAAATGCTTGGAATCATTACAGACTGACAAGCCAAAACAGATGAATAATCAAACGCCACCCTCAACCAATCTACTGCCAAGCACTCAGCCAAAGACCTTAGAGGATCCGTTCATTTGGTGTGGAGAACATGCCATCCAACAGTCTGTAGAGACCCAACTTACACAATTGTTCATTTTGAAGCATTTCAAAGCATCCACTTGCCAAGTATACGCTGGAGTTTAAAACCGGTTTCCGTGCCTCTTTGTTTTATTTCTCTGTAACTATAACATTATGAGAGGGAGGTTTTTGTGTGACAATCTAATTAGGAGCTATACAGCTTCTGTTATTCAGTGTTATCTAATTATTTATTTAATCATAAAAACTAGGGCAGGGTATTAACACAAATTTCATGATTCGATAAGATTTCGATTCACACTCTTGCGATTCGATTCGATATTGATTATTTTGGATACATATCAGGTACAGTACAATTTCGTACTGGCAAATCTTCTCAAGGGGGAACTTTTTTCTCAACAAATCCTGTAAACCATACATGGGAGTCAGTTGGTACTACATTACTATAATATTGAAGATTAAAATTAACTGATTTGTTTACAAACACTTAAATTACACTCAATTACGTTTTTATAATAATAATAATAATAAAGTTATAATACTAACTTTACAAATTACATATTAATGTTTGTACACCAATTTGTTTTTTGTTTTTTTTGCCGTCATAAAAACGTGGAAGGATTTATTCAAACATGCATTACATATTGATTTAAGAAATTATAAATGAATATGGTGCATATATTTAGCAAATGCCCCTCTCTAGAGTTCATTATTTTAGCTGACTAATGAGTTTATGGTCACTGGAAAATGGTTTTTCTGAGGTAAATGTAACGTTAAGTGACATATTGTTCTCCAGCTGTTTTATTGACGTCTTTCCACGGTTGAAACACTGATTGAGCGATTACATGAGACATGATACGGATTTCTGTGACGTTGTACTCTATCTTTTAACATACCTTCAGATGTTCATTCATGCTTATTATTTCACACCAGGGTTGCCAGGTTTGTGCAACAAAAGCAGCGAAATACGATTTTCTCCATTGGATGGCGGAAATCTCCACTGAATTTGTACGTCTGGGGGGGGTTTGGAGGTGTTGGAGCACCGAAATCGTACTTACGGGGGTGGAAATCAACCAGTGGAAAATTTTTTTACCTGCGCCAACTTAAAAGTAGCCCAATTCCGCGGGAACACCGCAGACTTGGCAACACGGAGCAGAGGAGATTATCAGTTCACACATGCTCCACGCTGCCGCTTCTCTTGAACTGAGGCACTAAAGCGATCTGTCACGCCACATTAAACAGTACCAAAACGGTTTATTTTTGTAATTTTCTAATAAAATGGACATAATTTGATTCATTCATATCAAATGTAACAAAGCACAAAGCTTATTGTGCATTATTAGATAGGAGGCGCTCTACAATATTCCGTTCATTCATCAACTGAAAACAGGATAGACTAATCGATTCTTGGGATTTATTTTTTGGGAATTTCATAAAAATGAGAATCGATTAAAATCGAGAAATCGTAATTTTTTACCCAGCCTCACATTGGTTTGGGTTTTGGTTCATATTTCCATGCCTTTTCAGTTGTAATTTTGCCTCCGTCATGTTTCCTGGTTATTGTCATGTGACCTCCACTTGTTTTTGTCATGTGATCCCTTCAATGCCCTGTATTTAAGCCATTGTGTGTGCCATGTTTCTTTGTCGGATATTGAAGTATGTACGCTGTTCCGTGTGTCCATTATCAAGGTCTGTTCATAGTCAAGTTTTGTTCATGATTTGTTTCATATTTTGGATTTTGTTTATACTTTATGTTTCATGTTTTGGATCTTTGGACACTGTAAATAAACTGCACTTGGGTTCTTTTCACCATCGTCATCGTCTACTTCCACGTCAGCTAATAAAAACTAACATTCCCAAAACATTATGGGAACCTGTATAGAAAAGCATTCAGGTAGTGACAATTGTATTTACATCACATTTGCATAGAGAAGATTGAGAAACCTTCTAATAATCTTCAATTAAGCATATTTTTTCATTTCACACATACTGGATGCACTTCATGTCCAGCCTGAGAATCCTCAATCAACTCCTTCCTGTTTGATGCTGCTTTGACAGTGGACAATAACTAGATTACCTTAAATAACCTGACTATATCATATTTACATGCATCGCCAACATAGCCTGATAAATAGAGCTTGGAAATCCATTTCTGTCTGTTGTCTGTTTCAACTAAATTGATTTTTCTGGGCTTGAAGCAAAGTCAAGGAGAAGTGCACAAAAGACAGTTTAGCTTTATCTTCATCCCCCAGACCACTGCTTGGCACCCCAAGCTCTCTTTTCATTAAACGTTCAAATAAAACAATAATACCACGCTCAAACATGTTTAGCAGGCTTGAATCACTCTGACTCAAGTGTCTTCCCATTAGTCACGGTAAAGACACATCAACAAAAATGATTAATGCAAATCCAGTCATACAGCAACTCAGAGGCACTAACTGTGGTGCAAGCAACATCAAGTGAAGTGCAACTATGGTGGTTATCAGAATGCAAACTACTGACTAATAACTAGTGCGGTTCACATGCCTGTGAGCAGGGTCAGAAATCAACTTGGGTCGAATTACATCATAAGTGACAAAAATGTCCTAAATAAACATTTACTGTATCAGAGGCGAGTGCTGTTATAGCTAATATAAAGTGGTTTTTGATGTAAAACCATAATCTAAAAAAGCACAACTTAATGCAGAGGTTAGTAGATATATGTAATCAAACATGTGCTTGCCAATTATTTCAAATATATATTTTAGCAGGGTTCATTGTGTTATAATATCTTGTGGATGATTGTCAGCTACTTGAATTTGATGCTGAATTGATAATAGCCATAAGTGAGCCATGATAATGGCCAATATTGTGAATTAACTTCAATTGATGTAGTTGTTTGAGATAATTGTATAGTTAAACACATTTTTGTGTTTTTATTTGTTTAGAAAGAAAAAGGCCCTGATAAGAGTAAAAATGCCTCTGAAAAGTCCAGTTTTAAGAAGTCCAGTTAACAATTAATTTCTGACAGTGCCTGTGGGTGATTTATTTATGCCAGTGTTACTACTATGAATTATTAGACAAAAGCATTTTGTATGGTGGTGCATTGTGGGGCGACTGAAACTGTTAGCAAAAGCATTATTTGAGGTGAATTTATTTACCATCTGTGTTTTGTCGTGCTCTCCATCCTTCACCATTGCCAGAGCAACCGAAGAAATCAGGGAAGAAAAACAAAAATAACAGATATAAATGTTTCAAGTGCTGAAAACACAGCTCAGATCATGCTGACACTTTGACAAAAAAAAAAATGACGTTGATTAGCAGAAGCTACATTTAACATTTTATAATATGAAGAATCCTCTATGCAGGACACATTCATATCTGTTATTTTTGCATAAAGAAGCCATATTCTTTCCACCCCCTGAAATTCAATGTCAAGGCTTCTTGCCACAAAAAAAGTCATTTTACAAAACACTTGCTCGGATATATATATATATAATCCAAGCGATTTGTCATCCGTCACTTGTTGCAGTTGTTTCTTTCCTCCATAAAGGCAAACCAAGTTGCTGATTACTAAAATATGTGTTGATACAAAAACGTGGGTGGTCATGTGTTAATAAGCTTGTGGTAATAAGGAAAATATTTATGCAAATTACTTATTGTTCATCAACAAACAACTAACAGGACTTAAAATAAAGCATACCTTATTCCAAAGGTTTCATATCCAACAAAACAAAAAAGTTAATTCGACCTTGCACATGGGTATTCTAGCTATTTAACCATAGTCATTTCAAGCCTTTATGTAGCTCAAAGTTTCTGTGCCAATAGAAAATTTATATTTTTATTAAATTAGGATTACTAGTGCAGTCCACTACTTCAGTTAAACATTTGAAGCCATGGATCAAAATCAATCAGCTTCAAAACAAATTTAAGAAAAAAAAGACAAGACTGTTTACTTAAATTATTTCATGAAGCAATAAACTAGGCATCCAATGCAAGGCTTTGGAACAAAAAGAAACTACTGACTTGGAATCACAAATTTGTATGTTTCACTTTGCAATGTCAAAATATTCAGATGCAAAAACTTTGGTGAAACTTTACAATACGGGTTCACTAATATGCATTAATTTATGCTTAACTAATGCACAGCGAATCGTGAGTTAATGTATGACTCATGAAGAACTAAACCATCTATTAATAATTACTGCATCAGCAACTAATGAACATTCACTATTAGTTAATATAATGTTATTAGGGAAGTAATACAATATGACACATTTAATGAATAATAATGATTACTTAATCTATTAATCATATAGAATGTTCATTAGTTGCTGATGCAGTAATCATTAACAAATGGTTTAGTTCTTCATGAGTCATACATTAACTCATGATTATTTGTGCATTAGTTAAGCATGAATTAATGCATATTAGTGCACCCGCTTTGTAAAGTGTTACCAATACTTTTCTAATTGGTGGGTCTTTATCCAGGATTATGGGTAATGTAGTTCTCCACAGTTTATTTTATAAATTGCAACTGAAATGACTTTCGGTGCGTCCCAATTCGCATACTATCCGTCCTAAATAGTATTTGAAAATTGAATTAGTATGTCCCAAATCATAGTATGTTGAAAAGAGTATTCCAAAGACACCCAGCTGGTCTACTATTTCCGGTTAGAATTCGAAGTGCAGATCGATGCACGGCTAATATTTCCCACAACCCATTGTGATTTGGGCGAGGATTCGATTAGAACAACAAACATGGCAGATGTGCGAGTCCAGCGGTTAAGTAGAGAGATTTAGATAAAGGGGTTTGAGTGAATAATTATCAGTATCTAACTTGACGAAAATATATTTATTCACTATTATCCACATTATATTTAATCTGCAACAGCATTGAGAACTTTTGTAATGATACGTTTTTACATTAACTTTTAAACACATCAATTCAAATTGCAAACACATGAGGGGAGTCTCCGCATGAAATACCCACAACTGGCAGATCAACGTGCTACTACATTTCTCTCCGATACCGTAGGAAATTAAATTAAACTGAATGTGGAGGGTTTTAACTGTAACAAGATAATGGACAGGGCAGTTTAAACGGTGACAGGATGCACGTAACTAAGCGACAGAGTCCGTTAAAGATGACGAAGTAGTATGTCCCAAAGCTTGCCAACATTTCTGCTACACAATCAAAAGTATGTTACTTTTCTTCACAAAAAGAGTACATACTTTTAGGACATAGTATAAGTAGGCGAATTGGGACGCAGCATTTAAATTGTGTACGTAGCTTCTACAGAAACGCCATATCTTCAACATCCGAGTACATGGGAGGTCTGTTCTGAAAGGTTTATACATAATCTAATTTGTCTGTGGAGAAAATGAATTGGATTTTACTTTTGGAACCCTATTTTTGTGCTCTTCAGAGAATGGATGGTGGATAAAGCCAAAGGAGTTCAGTATTCGGATGGAGCATGTGCTATAACAGGAGGGTATTTTGTCAGGTAGCCAAGCACACATGCTTTATTGCTGCATGCTCTTTTTCTAGACGCATTCTGTGCTACAACCTCCGCAGGAAACCACACTTTGACAATTTGTACTTCTGTGATTAATTGAGGCAAACCTGATCTTCAGTCTACTGAGGTTAGGTTTTCAGAAAACTCTGATTGATGGAGTAAATCACACAGCAATGACTCAAAGGATATAGATTGAGGTCACGCTCAGTACACAGTGTTGATGTAGGTGATTCTATTAGAAAAAAGCAGTGGACTTCAGAAGAAATATTTCAGATTCGGCACAGTTTCTAGGTCACTAATTCTCACACTGACCATGTGAACTACTTTGTACTTAAGGTCAGATGTTCCTGCTTTCATTGAAGCACAAAATGCCCATGGGAACCTGCGGAAATCATGCTGAATGACATCAGATTTCCACTTCCAGCTTTTCACAGTAATGTTTTCACTACTGTTTTGAGACTTTTGAGCAACTCATGCTCACACATTGAGTGATTTACAAAATTATCACAATAATATATCTGCATTTTGGGATGTCAGAATTGATGCATATACATTCAATTAATGCATACTGTATACACTCACATTATTTAACTTTCGTAAAATAAATGCTTGTTTCTTTCATAAAATACATTTAATTTAGGCAATTTCCTGTGCAACTCATTTGCTTTGTACTATTAAATTGTTGGGATGCATTTTTTCCTAGTTGGGGCGGTAAATATCAAGGGCTTGATTTTTTTTAATCAAAATAAAAAAAGGGCTTGTGCTCAAAAATTGTATTTTGTATACATTCCAAAAATAATCACACTTTTAACATATAGATGGCCTAACAGACATGGACAAAAATCAACAAAATCAATTTGAGTGTCCATATGCCATCTTTTTATCATCAGGACATCCTGACACTACATGCAATTTCTTTTGTTGTTCACTGTTTATCATTTATCAGCCCAGTGCATCTCAAAAGAGGAAGATGAAGTAGTATGTGTATGTCCTGCAGGCTCACCCTCAACTGCTCTTTTGAAGAAAACCTTGCAGCTGCCACAGGTGAGCACACCATAATGACATCCAGAGGCCTCATCCGAGCACACCAGACAGATCTTGTGGCCGTTTCCGCCGGGCTTGACTGATCCGGACGGACTGGAACTGCTCACTTCAGGCCTGCCCAAAGAGCTAGAATACAAAGGGAAAAAAGTTTAAGGCATTTCACATGAAATGAAATAGCTTTAGATAAATGCTATACAATCAACACAAGATCCAGATTTCACGTTGGACATCAATTGGCCACCTAAGGAAGTATTTACAATTGAGTTTATGTAGCCTGCTTCTACCAAGTCACAAATTAAAATACACCAAAAGAAACATATGAAATGTTTCAGAAATACAGAATACAGAAATATGACTGCATGACGTAACAAAAACAAGTATACGTTGGGCTTAATAGACAGCGCAGCACAAGCTCATTAGAGGTTTACTCGCGGGTTGATCTCGATCACGTTACTACACAGCGCTGGGAGATCCGGTGAGAAGCATTCAAACTCTGATTATGAAATCACTTTTCTTCAAATTGCGTCTGATTTACACAAAAGCAAGAGCAATCCTTTTATAATCACTGAAGCTGTACAAGGTTACCTTTTAGATAATACATGTGTTAATATTTTCATAAATCCAGAAAAGTTCAAGCAGACAGCTCAGAATATCTGAAAAGCTAAAACATTTTGGTATACCTAAACTTAAATGCTACAAAAACTACCTAAATAACTATTAATAAGCAGTAAATTAGTTTGTTATTGATTATTGTTATTAGTTTATTGAGGCAAAAGTCGTAGTTAATAGTGAATGTGTTCTCCATACTACAGTAGTTACCAATAGGGCCCAATTATTCTAAAAACAAAAAAAAGTATACATTTTGTTGATTAGACATGCATTTTGTTTATTAAAATGTAATCAAACAGTTGAAACGGAATACAAATGTTTTTTTTTTTTTTTATTAAACGGAAAACTTTGATGGGCCCTAAAAATATAATTTTTGTTAAACTTTTGATAAATTGTTACCAAGTTATAGAAATGTCATGATTTTAATTAATTAGACATGTCTTTTGATTACTGAAACATAATTGTATCATTAAAACAGAATCCAGAAAATTTAAAAAAAGGATCAATCCAGAAAAATTTAAACGGAATAAAACAAAATTTTGTAAAAACTAAAACAGATTTCATAGGGCCCCTTTAGTGTATGATGCCCAGTGTTTTCCTCAGTAACTATTTCAAACGTGGGCAAGTGTATGATGCCTAGTGTTTTAAAATCTGTTCTATTCCAGTGTTCAACATGACGCCATCTGAGGGTTGACACCATTAATTATCTGGCAGGAGATGCTCAGGGCAGCTAATAATCATTGCCGGAATAGTGCCACTGGTCATCAGCAACTGTTGGAGCAATTTCACTCTCCCGATAGAGCTTCATTTGTGCTGCTTTACCTCTTTGATGATCTGCTTTTTGGTATTAGAAATCCCGACACCTTCTCATGTAACCAGAACTGTCTTACCGGTTAGCCAACATGTCGCAAGCTGCTATATTTAGCTCCCATCTGCATGAACACATTGAACTATATGTCAGCTGATCGACAGGCTATTCGGAGCTGAGAAATACATTGTTACAAGTGAGTAATATCTTCACACCCATTTAAAAAACGGCCCCAATTGCGATGAGAGTATTAGGTTTCAGAATACTGTAATACCAGGCCCCATGTTTAGCTCCCAAGAATGCTTGTATTCTCAAGCCCAACAAGTCTAACCTTATGTTAGGTCTGCGGTTAGACTAGAGGGGTCAATAGAAAGAGGACACCGGTCATACACCGTCAAGGCAGGCTGGACATTTCTTGTCAGCCAAAATCACTCACGCTTAACTTTATTTTTTTCTCCCAGGGAGTTACAAATGCTTCAATGAGAGGACTGTGTCTAATGATTTTTGATGAGATTCAAAGATTTGGGATCTTTTGAAAGCATCCATTTCCGTAAACCAGCAGTTCCAAGAGGTCCAGTGCAGTATTTTCCAGCAAACCTGTGTATGGCTGTGAAATAGCATGCACAGTGAGCATTTCAGAAGAACTTACAGTATGTTTCCAAGTTGGCAGCAATAGCAAGAAAAATAATAAACCCTAATAAATACCGAAGTGTCTATTCACACCAAGTACAAATAGTGTGCCTTGTTGGCAAGTGCTATTCGCACCAGCTCTGCCTAACAATGCCTTGTTGGGCCAAACAACATTTAAAAAACGCTCATATTTCAACGTCTTCAGTGGCACAATCAGTAGAGCGTAAGGTTTAAGGATCCTGGTTTTGACCCGATCAACCCGGGTTCGAATCCGCCTTTTGCCGAGCTCGCTCTTCTCCCTTTTCCCCATCACATATCACATCGGAAATGGTATTTACTTTCACTAAAAATTAAGAAAATGGTCTAAATGTGGAAATAAAATGCCTAACTAAATGTTTAATAATAATACAAGTATTTATGGGGAGGGTTAGGGGTAGGCGTAGGGAGGGCTTTTATTGTCCATTAAGGTGGCATCAATTTAATATTTTTAATAAATATAATAATTTACACTGTTATTATTGCATCCTGTTAATGTACAACAATACTGAGGTGCAAAAATAGTATGTATCTGTCAAAATAAAGTATAAATTGCATGTAATTACTATTTACACATATTGCAAAGAACTGCTACGCTGGTGTAGAATATATCACTATTTTCACTTGGTAAATTTCATCTATCACCAAGAAAATTTTATTTTCACAGAGCCTCTGAAGCCCTTCCTTTGAAACCGCATTGATTTGGACCTTCAACATTTTGGTTGCCATAGAAGTCAATGGTGTGGGAAAAAATCCTGGAATGTTTTCCTCAAAAAAACATATTTTCTTTTCGACTGAAGAAAGAAAGACATGAACATCTTGGATGAGATGGGGGTGAGTAAAATATCAGGACATTTTCATTTTGAAGTGAACTAATCTTATAAGTCATCCTCCAGCTTTAATACGATATTCTAATATCGATCTAGCTTACTGCAGTGTGCAACATGTGTCTCATACCAGCCACGAGTGAATGCACTGAGTAACGTTACAACATAACTTTCAACACACTCAAATGTATTTTAGTATGAATGTTTTGACCAAGTAAAGCAGCGCTGTCAGCTAAAGTGACCTGAATGAGCAGTAATTCAGCATTTGTGACTGTTTCATTAGAATTAAATAAAATAATGTCAATCAAACGTAACTGTAACAAAGTTCAGGGAAGAAGGACGTTAAACAAAACTCATAAAATAACCATAAACAACAAAACAAAAGGAGCATCAGCGGCTGACTGTGGCATATAAGCACAATAAAAACAGTAATGTAAAATGTCCCAGGCTCTCGGCCCTGCTCTGCTTCATACCACAATAACGTTAATAAAACTTTAATACATTAGCTCATCCATGAACATGAGTCCCGTCGGATTGATTTTCGTCAGCTGTGGAGATGAAGACTACACTTCCCATGATCCCACACTCATTCACGGCGTCACCAAGCTACGCCTTTGTTAGTGTCTTGAATGAGCGACCTCTATCGGCAAAACTTACATACTGTGCCTTAAATTTTATCCGAAATTTTATCCCGATGTATCTGTTGAATAACCCTTACAAATTGCTATTTGATTTGATTTTTGGTTTCGTTATTCCTTTTTTTGCACATTTATTTATTTACTTGTTTGTTTCTTGCAGATGTATTCTAGCAATCCCCATGCAACTGTAACTGACACGTGTGGGTAAAATGGGAGGGGGGTTGGTAAAACACCTGTGTTTGGAGAGTGAATATACTGTTTTGTCAATCTGAAAGAGAAAATAAAAAGTGTGAATCATAAAAAAGTCTCTCTAAAATGGTTGCTTTACCCCGTATGAATGGTCAAAAGTTAAAAAAAAAAAAAAGTACAGTTGTTACAGAGTTTTTGCTCCACTTATGTGTGAATTTTGTACTTTTTTCCATTATCTATTAATGTTACAATATACAATTCTATAAACCATTAATGGTATTAAAATGTCCTTTTAAAATAATGGCAGTATTAATGGCAGTTTCGCTACATAAAGTCAGAAACAAAATTAGATTTAAATTAACCAGAAAAACTTGTGCACGTTATGCACACTACTAATATTATTTGCTCATTTTAAACAAAGTTATGTCAGCAATAACATAAAAATAATGAAATAAGGACTGCAATGCATACAGTGCACGTTTTTGAACTGATGCAAGACTTATTAGCACATAACTTATTTTTTGTGCGAGAGTGATATTTTAAAATGTCTAAAATAAAATTGACTGCGGAGGAGAAACGTCACTTGTCCGCAAAAAAATACTTATTTATAGCTATTAAAAGTAGTCAATTTATTTATTTTGCTTTATTGTTGAATGATGTGAAATTGTTTATTTAATGATTAGTGTACAATACAATTGATAAAGTAATATTTTCTTCGTCTTTTAGCGGATGTACTACAATAGAGATCTAGCTTCGTTTAAAAAACAAGTTGTTCTATTTGTATTTGTATTGTAAACCTTAATATTAACTAAAAGTCAATATTTCATATTTTATTTGTAATGTTTTCAGTTCCAATACTCGTAGATCTTTTTAACTCATTTAAAATTCCACATAATTCCGCAGATTTAAAAAAAACAATTCAGCTCAGAAATCATTAAAAAAAACTCCACAGATTACGTGTGGCTTAGGCATCGGATTATTTTTTTTTTTCAATCAAGTTCCGAATAAAAAGAGAAAATAATCAAATTAGATGAATTAATTTTAATTTGCAAATGATTTAACCAGTGGATTATAGTAACCAAAACATGGTGTAAAATTACTTTATCACAATTTAATTTCTTAGTTTTTTAAGATAAATAAATTCAGATTTGGGTTATTCCACCCACGTGTAATTACCTGTATGTTAAAAAGATTATTGTTTTTTTTAACAGCAGAAAAAATTATTTGTAAGGAACAGATCATCCAACGGTGTATCAAGAAAAGTGTAGATAGATTAGTTATCAGGGTATCCTGACAACCCTAGTTGGTTTGTACCAGGTCTGTCATTTCCTAAATTGTGTAGTATATTTTTGCTGGATTGCAGGCGGTAATATTTTGCTGCGGCACAATCAAGAAATGCCTCTAACGCTGAGAGTTACAGTCAGACGCTGCCAAATCGAGGTTGTGCCTGCAGGGTTTGTTGATTTTCCCCTGCAGGATTTCTGGGATGACGATTTGAGCTCCATCCAGCAGGTGGTGTGCGACTGTCTGTCTGTCTTGATATATTTCCTTCTACTCTCTACTTGCACAACAGTCCTTTGAGAATCTGAGACCGTCTCAGCACACACACACACACACACACACACACACACACACACACACACACACACACACACAGATCCGCATCATGAGAATGCAGTTCAGTGACCTCAGCGATTAGTTGCCGCCTACTTGTTTGCAGGCCGAGCAGAAAAATGATATGATCATAACCTAGTACTGAGCTAACTAAACACTTCAAACCTTTAACTACTGAAGTATTTTGGCACCACTGAAGGTGAAAAAAAAATGCTAATTCACTCGTAAAGCTCAGAAGCACTTTCCAGACTGAAACGCTTCATTGCGTTCTAGTAAGGCTCTGAGGGCTGAACATAGACCGCTACGGCAGTATATGTGTGAATAGACTTCCTTAAAACACTTTCACACTCTCACTAGTTCAGTTCATTTGTAGCGGTGTAAATTATGTACTGAGTTTGTAGTTTTCTCTGGTGGAAATGACTATGATTGAAATTGCATTTTCAAAGAAAATGCTAATTGTATAGCTAACATTTTATGTATCCTAAATAAACTAAATTAAATAATGTTTTCACAGTTTTTTTATAAATTACAGGAATTTTGTAGAATCAAATATTTGGTAACACTTCAGAATAAGGTTTAATTTGTTAATGTATTAACTAACAATGAGCAATACATTTATTACTGTATTTATTAATCTTTGTTAATGTTAATAAAAATGCAGTAGTTCATAGTTTGTTCACAGTGCTAACGTTAAAAAATGCTAATTTTGATATTAATAATGTATTAAAAAGCTTACATTTAAAATAACTTTCAAAGTCTGCATTCTCAGGCCACCAAAACGTTGTTGTTGTGTAAATGAACGGCCAGAACGCATTAAAAGTTTTCTGTTTTCAGTTGAAAACGGTGTAGAGTAAGCGGCCCCTAAATCCAAAACTTACTTAAGCTGGACAATGAGCTCTTTCTTCTAGAGCGGCTGTACAGCCAAAACAATCTTTGTTGCGTTCATTTCCGGTAACACTTTAGAATAACGGTCCATCATTAACAGGTAACTATGCAGGAAGTAATGCTGGACTAATAAGTATTACTACATTAACACTTCAGCTTCTAATATTAACTAATATGAAACAAGCTTAACTAATCAGTAAGTAATATCGAATTTGGAACTAAAATAGTTCCTTATAGGTCATCAATAATTACTGAAGGAGATTGGCATCACTAAGAACTAATAGGTAACTATGACAAATTATAAAGAATTACAAATTACAACATTAACGTGTCTGAGATGTGAGTAATTGTCTTTTTTTGTTGTTGCTCTCAACGGTCATGAAATGCTTCACTAATTACTCAAGTGTTATAGTCACTATGCAGGAACTACTAGTGATCTGGACCATTCACTTTAAAATAATGGTCCAGATCACTAGTTCTTGAAGATTGTCCTTCTCTACTCTGAATAAAGTCATAAAATGCATAATTACTTGTCATTGACGAGTTTTTCCTATTCAAATTCGTTGTTGATCAAATGAGATTAAGTTAATCTAATTTCAACAGACAATACTATATATACATATACACACATATATATATACATTATATATATATAAGCAATTTTTTGATCTATGATACCATAGATTTAATCATCTAAGGTATACCTTAACATTGAAAGATATGATAGTAGATGTACAATGGAGATAGTACTATATAGTTTATAACATGGTAATTATTTTTTTTTTAAATAATAATAATATTAATACACTGCCGTTCAAAAGTTTTTGATCTGTAAGATTTTTTTGTATGTTTTTAGAAGACGTATCTTATGCTCAACATGTCTGCACTTATTTGATTAAAAAAACTGTAATATTGTGAAATTCAAATGAAAAATAATGCAGAAATAACTTTTTTTTCTATTTGAATATATTTTAAAAGGTAACTTATTCCTGTGATCAAAGCTGAATTTTCAGCATCATTGCTCCAGTTTTCAGTGTCACATGATCTTTCAGAAATCCTTCTGATATGATGATTTGCTGGATTTCAGGATTCTTTGATGAATAAAAGCATTTATTTTAAATAGAATCTTTTGTGACATTATAAATGTCTTTACTGTCACTTTTGATCAATTTAATGCATTGATTCTGAATAAATGTATAAATGTCTACTGTCACTTTTGATCAATTTAATGCATCGATTCTGAATAAATGTATAAAAGTTATTTCCCCAAAAAATAAAAAAATTCTTACTGACCTACTTTTGAACGGTAGTACAATGTTGTTGTACAATACTGTTCTTTCGAACTTTCTATTCATAAAAGAATCCTAAAACAAAAGTTTACACGACTGTTTTCAACATTGATAATAATCATAAATGTTTCTTGAGCTCAAATCATCATATAGAATGATTTCTGAAGGATCGTGTGACACTGAATACTGGAGTAATGATGCTTTGATCAAAGGAATAAATTACATTTTAAAATACATTCAAATAGAAAACAGTTATTTTACATTTTAATAATATTTCACAATATTACATTTTATTTAAATAAATGCAGCCTTGGTGAGCCTTTTGAACGGCAGTGTATAAAATGTCACCAAGCCAAAAGTTTGCATATTCAGTCGTATTTCTTTATAATTCAAGTGTTACAGTATAATGTGCAACTCTATACTATATGACTTTGTACTGATTCAAGGCTCATCATTCATGTCTATAACAATCAGAGAATATCTTTTGTTTGTGTCCATTAAGGGGATACGATTCTGGTCATGAATATCTTAGGTTAATGAAAAATGCAAACTATTCACCCACACGCTAGAGTAACGAGGCTGCATTACATGTGATCCCCAGTTCGTATACAAGTTCGCTTCCTTCTCCTTCACTATTTATTTTTGGGGAGATGTTCCTCAAAGCAAGACGTTAAAATATACTCTTCTCCCAGAACCAAGTACACACTAGCAGTGTGCACGCGAGTCAATGAGACATCCTGAGATCCTGAAACATCTTCCAAAACATGTACCAAAACTGCCAAATGACTATTTGGGAAATTGGATCCGACATGTGGCGTACAGTTGCTGCATTCACAGAAACGCGCCCCTCCTCTCAAACACAATGCTCTGAAGTATTAGACACAAGTAGGAGCCATGCGTTTAATAAATTATAATCACATTAGCCTTTTGCCTGAGGCAAAGTGTCTGATCCAAGCAATCCCTTAACCAACTTTTGCTAAAAATCAATAATCAGAACATTTTACAACCGTTACACCCAAAACTGCAATTCCAAAACAACCATTACAATTAAAAAGTCCTTCTGCAGGACCCCTTTATCTTCATCCTCGAAAGCAAGTCTTTGAATATTACGGGTAAGTGGTAAATAAAATATGCTAACGATACCAATGAGAAACAGCGAGGCTGTTATCACCAAGAATGCTCTTCCAACAGGAAAGGCAAGTTTCATAACAGTCATGTTGCTACACAAAATTCCAGATACGTCCCATTAATCACAGCTCCACTGGCTGTAAAGTGCAAAGATGCAGTACAAGCATTTCACATGCAAGGGTAAATGTGTGCGAAAGTGGAATATTATTGGGCGGGCAGACATGACACCCGATCAAAACACATGAATTTATGTAGAACGATTGGAATCAAAAGCTCCCTAATTGACCCGTTTTTCACCATC
The DNA here is from genome assembly GCF_949357685.1 of Gobio gobio. Classification (NCBI taxonomy): domain Eukaryota; kingdom Metazoa; phylum Chordata; class Actinopteri; order Cypriniformes; family Gobionidae; genus Gobio; species Gobio gobio. Next base: position 11,672,262 of record NC_137107.1, on the reverse strand, counting down.
TTACACCATGAACGCGTTTCTAAGGCAGTGTGTCAAGTTAACCCTTTCATGGTTTGACTCTCGACAGCCCTGATATCAGCAAGTTTTGAAAATTAGCTTGTATTTTTTAAAACCTGCACTGTGAAGATGTGAACCTCTTAGCGCACATTGTAAAAAACACATCCTGAAAATATACTGTTTTCAATTAAGAGTAATGTACTGTAGAAAAAAATGCATTCTTGGGAATATTCTGCATGTTAAGGAACTACTTTTATAGGATTAGAAAATTCCCTGATAATTTACTCACCCCCATCTCATCCAATGTGTTTGTGTCTTTCTTTCTTCAGTTGAGAAAGAAATTAAGTTTTTTGAGGAAAACATTCCAGGATTTTTCTCCACATTCACCTCAATGGCAAACAAAATGTTAAAGGTCCAAATCAATACAGTTTCAAAAGGGATTTGAATCTGCACGATCCCAGACGAGGAATAGCCAAACCATCGGCCATTTTCTAAAATAAAAATAAAAATGTATCTACTTTTTAACCTAAATTGCTTATCTTGCGCTGCTCTGCGACGCACCATGGATTGTATAATCACATCGGAAAGATCACGCTAGACGGAGGCGAAAGTACCGCCCCCAAGCGAACGCGCGAAGACTAATAAAAACGCCCTTTACCAAAAAACACTCCATCTTCAACTTCAAAATCGCCCGACATGGTTGTTTAAGCGTTTTTTTGCTAAAGGATGTTTGTATTAGTCTTCGCATGTGTGCTTTGTAAAAACGCGGGGGCGGTACTTCTGCCTACGTCTCGCGTGACCTTCCGACGTGATTACGCAATCACTGGCGAGCCGCAGAGCAGCACAAGATGAGCAATTTAGGTTAAAAAGTATATAAATGTTTCTACTTTGTTTTTTGTTTTGTTTTTAATGGCCAATGGTTTGGCTAGTTAAGACCCTATTCCTCATCTGGGATCATGCAGAGGCTCTGAAGCCCCTCCTTTGAAACTGCATTGATTTGGACCTTCAACATTTTGGTTGCCATTGAAGTCCATTATGTGGAGAAAAATTCTGGAATGTTTTCCTCAAAAAACAATTTCTTTTCGACTTAAGAAAGACATGAAATTCTTGGATGAGATGGGGGTGAGTAAAATATCAGGAAATTTTCATTTTTAAGTGAACTAATCCTTTAATTTACAACCTATTTTCAACAATAGTCTACTGTACTTATGTATTACAGTTTTGTACTGTGGTATGCAATGCATTGTGGGCTAGTGCATTTGAAGCAATAGCACAATGGGTGTTTCACAGTGAATATAGGAGTTTGCGTACGAGTGCGTTTTCGCCTATACATGTTAACGGGAGGAATATGTGTGGAAAATGGAACAAAAACGAATCGAAGCAGAGAGGAGAGAGCGAAAGAGCGAAGAGTGCGTTCTTTTAAAACTGGACTGGTGACTGTATTGAGCGGGAACTGAAACTTAAAAAGTGGCGCCTGAAACTAACTTGGCACTTATTGGCACTTTGAATCCCATTAGAGAGAACTTTGAAACTGACTGCAGCGAGCGAGAAGCGTAATCTTTTAAAACCACAGGGTTTTTTTGTCTGAGTGTTTTCTTTCACATCCAAATCACCCGAACGATGACTGATGAGCCGCAACTGAACAAACAACAAACCGGTATGACACTTGAGAAGTACTTAAAAGTGAGTGATTAAAACTGCATTAAACGGAGAGGGTAAAATCCTGTCGATTCATCACTGTAATACATAATTTATTCCCAATTTTCAGTGTTTATTACAGGCTTTCAGACTGTGTTTCTTGATGGTTTTGGCCGTCTAGTGCTTATTGGCGGGAGAAAAAAAAATTAACTGGTTAAAGTTGCTCTTAAACACTGTTGATTATTAAACTTTTAAAACGCAATATCGTTTAATAAGCTGTAGAAACGTGTTAGAGTTTTCATTTAATTCTCACTTACACTGAAAAAAAAGTACATTGGTCCCACATGAATCAATTAAGTTAAACAAACATAATTTGTTCATGTAACTTCAACATCAAGGAATGAATACATTTTAAGTGACTGAATTAAGTAGTCTCAAAGTGAATTTTATATGGCTTTCAATTTTCAGGCATTCAATTTCATATATTCACTCATCCACTTCAATTTCATATACTTTAATGTTATACAACTGAGTTATAATACTGCATTAGCTAGTTGACAACCGTTACTTAGTAATGGTAGACATTAGCATCTTAAATGCTAAGCATCCTTCAGCAAAGCAGTTATGACATTAGCTGTATCAATCCACAGCCTAAGCAAATGCTCCACTCTTCTCCACTATGGTTACCCTCTGTAATTTAAATTCTTCTAATAATTCCAAAATAATTGAATATTAAACACAATCAAGTCTTCCCCTTTCTCATTTAGCTCAAAAATACATAAATAACACTTTCACCAATAAAATAACAACAATTACTTTCTCTTGATTCAGCTATATACAAAGCATGCTGGGCAGTAACAAGCCCTGCCCAGTTTCAGTTAATGCAATACAAACGCATTAAGTAAACTTCAATTTGACTTATATTTAAGTGGACTGAACACAGTTAAAATGAGCTAAAGCAACACATTTGCTATACATGTTGTCCTAACTTAATTTGACTAAGCAATTTGAACAAGCAGTACAAATAATTTTTTCTCACTGCAATACGGCCAGAAAAATTATCACAATAACATTTTTCCATTTTTCCGATAATCACCACAATAAAATGTCAAATCATAATTTCTTTCAAGTTTAAAGACAGATTTTTGCTTTTAAGTGAAAGTTGTAGAAACCAGACCGGTAATTGTGGTTTTAAACTACTCTATCAAACACTTCAAGTGATTGAGTTCTTTCCACTTTTCCAGTCATTTTTCCTTAAAATAAGAACAATTATTTTCAGCATGTGCTAACTGGTCATGAACATGAACTATCTTCGGCACAGTTTGCAGTGCAGGCTGTATTATTCATTTAAAACGTTTTGTCTCTTAGAAATGCACATTTGACAGTAGCTTGAGTTGGGATGCAGATGTAAATTTATGTTCATTGACAAATTGTCTTTTGAAGTTTAATAATTATATTCAAGTCCTGGCTGAACTACTATCCTTCCAGCCATCCATCCATCCATATTTTATGTTTGCTTGACCGAGTACATTCTACTGTTCTTCAATGTTTTTGTTTATTTGTCTGTTTTCAATGTGCATGCATTAGTTTATTGTGGCACATTAATATTGCAATCTTTTAAAAAAAATTAACTCTGACTCTGCCTTTAAAAATCGTCATGAATGCTCCGAAGCGAAAAATGTAGAGCCCTGGGTACAATGTTCACTGGAGTCTAGCTGATGTCACATCCATATCACATGTGTGCTGGTACAGGGGAGGGCCTAGCATTTGACTTCCCCTGAGGAGAAGACATCGGCTCTTTGACCCTTTGAGTGAAACGAGTTCTCACGGCTCTCACTGAAAGAGTGTATTGGAGAGACTGTTTTCTTCAGCTGCAGAGCCAAGCCCTCTCTTCCTCTCTTTAACGCTCCAGCTCTGAGGTGCTTATATAATGTCTAAACTGCCACTTGCAAAGTCTGAGCTCAGCCAATCCTGCTACACATGAAAAATAAAAAGGAGGTCGCACGGATTATCCAATTTATCCGCCCACAGAAAGTCAGAAACACCCATATAGATTTTTCTTTCATCTCTCGTTGCACTCTTATGGTAATGTTTTTATTTTTAGTTTTTTTCAGTGGCAGTTTCATAGTGCCATAAATGGTGCTCCCAGTAATGTGAACAAATAACGCTATTCTGGACTGGAAATGAAACCACTGTTTTGAATATTTAAAGGAATAGTTCATCCGCAATACATTTTACTATATAGTCTCATGTTGTTTCAAACCTGTAAGCGGTTACTTTTTCAGTGGAACACAAAAGAAGGATTTTTAAAGTTATTTTTAATAACAACTATAGAGAGTACATCTGGGAAGCTCCATAATGGACCTTTTTTAAATTGTTTGGATTAATTATTCCTTTAAAACAGTCTTGTATCTGCATATTTTGCTGTTATTTGAAAGGGATAGTTCACCCAAAAATGAAATTAGCCCATGATTTGCTCACCCTCAAGCCATCCTAGGTGTATATGACATTCTTCTTTCAGACGAATACAATCGGAGTTAAATAATAAAAAAAATCCTGGCTAATCCAAGCTTTATCATGGCTTTAAAAACTACTCCACATGGCTCCAGGGGGTTGTTAACGGCCTTCTGAAGAGAAGCGATGGGTTTGTGTAAGAATAATGTCCATATGGATGCTGAAAATATAATAAGGATGTTGAATTGTGGCTAGTATTACGTTAGAACAGCAGTGTTACGTCCCAGGACGTATGCATTTGTGTTTTACATGGTGTATGTGTCATTCATTGATGTACTGTGTGTGCTGCCAAAGGACCCAATGGCCTGCTGGGAGTTGTAGTTTTTGTTGTGTGTTCTGTCCTATTTCCTGTGCTCCTCCCTGTCCGAATCTGTTCCTCATCACTGTCAAGAGGAGCCAATATTTAAGCAGAACAATAGAGAAAGCCAAGGAGAGACGCCTTCTCCCAAGAGCATGAGAGTGTTGAGACGTTGCCAGTCCCAGAGTGTTGCTGTTGTTGGTGTGTCATAAGCTTAAATGGGTGTTTATTGCTATAGTGTGCAGCTTTTATGTGATTAGCTTAAGCTTAAACTTAAAATCAAACTTAAACTTGTTGTGGCTGTAGTGCACAGCTTTGAGTCATTTGCCCACTATTGAGTGTTGGAGCAGTAGGGAGACAGGTGCCATTTTCTTTTGTTATCATTTACTCCTGTTTTTGCTAGTTAGGCCGAGTGTCCACCAAAGCATTTTTTCACGCGGCTGGCTGGCATATTCAATTGTTTTCAATGGGAGCACCGCATTTTTAGAACACCATAAGCGTAATGAGGCGCTGAGCAAGTACTTTTTACTGGTCGCCGAGAGTTGAAGAATGTTCAACTTTGAGTAAAACGCAGCACTCATCACTTTCAGTTTTTACCCAGCCGTCCAATCACAGTGGAGGAGGGGCGGGACAAATAAAACACAGACCAACTGCCCAGTCCTGCTTGTACAACGTCAACAGATGACAACAAGAAGTATAATAATGGAACAAAATCATTTAAAACAAGAGCCAGAGCAAATACTTTACATTGTTTCTGCATTTTTATATAGAATCAATACAGAAACAAATTATCTGTGAAATGATATGCTAGTAACACTTCCGCGGATATTCCGTATCACCGCAAGCAAAGAGTCTCAACTGGAAAAAACCGCTGTGCTGCCAAAACGCTCTCAAGCGCCCACAGCGAGGCATTTTCAGCAGAGAGCCTAGCGTTTTCAGCCGGCTAAAAATGCTTTGGTGGACACGCGGTCTTAGGAAGTAAGGTAAGAGTCCTGTGGTTTAGTAGTATGTATTTTTGCAGGTTAATTAGATTTCCTTTTACCAGGTAGTGATCTTTGGTTTGTTGTTTTGGCTTTACGCTCCTGAAGAACACGCTTCTTTAAAATGTTGGAATTGTTTGGTTAGTTCTTTGTATTACATTTAACATATTAATTTGCATATGATGTATTATTAATATTTTATGTTTTGTTTAAAACATTTAATGTCAATTTAGTAGATGTAACATTGCACATCTCAAACTTTCATGGGTTTGGAATGCAGTGTAAGCGTTGCAAATATGCCCACAGTAGCAAAGATGTCATCTTGAAACACTACAGGTTTCTAGCCTGACAAGCCAGACACACATCAAGATGTTGGGTCTGGGAACACACCATTGGCAGGGCTCAATCCGAGGGGCGGGATAAACCCTCTGCACGCAATAGGATAGCGCTACAACCAACCAGAGCAACAAGGAAGGTGAAGCGGAGCTAGTTGATAGATTAAACTTACGCCATATCCGGTCAACAAAACTCCGAACACATCTTCCTTTTTTAAGAATGACTTCAATGCCGTTCTTTGTTCTTTTCTCAAAGAAAAGCTTAACTCCAAGTCATCCAGAGTCGCAGACAAAGCCGATTCGAAAGACCACTGTTCGCCAGCTTCTTTGTTTACCAGTAGCACGCAGAACCACAGCAACTCTGCCGTCATTATGTTAAGCCAGCCCACTGACTCTATACACGATGTGATTGGCCTGACCAGAGCTTGGTTTTTCCAGCTCGCAAGCCAACGGAGAGTTGCTAGACGACCCTGGCTGCAAATTAGATTTGCTGCCGCTAAGGTGTGTCTAGATTTCCTAGACAGGTTTCAGCGCTATCAAGGGCAATGCCGGCAACAGCCTTGCTTGTATACTGACTGCATCTGCACTTTCAAAACCGTAGGTGCGTATAAACCACATTTGACAAGAGCACACAAAACAGACTACTGCCGTTACATAGCACTTTATTTTTTTAATGTGATTTTACAGATGTTTGTCAGCCATCCCAGTTTTTAAACCATATCAGAAAAAATTTGAGGAGACATGACACAGTCAAAATGTCCTTTTAAAGATCGTGAACTGACAACCCATGTCCATAATGCTTTAAGTAGTCACATATCTCGTAAAATCTAGTCTCAAGGTTTTAAAGATTTTAGCTGTTCTGTTACATTTCAAACTGACAATTTGGAAAGCAATGAAGAGGAATGAAGAGAGAGGAGATCCAATGCCAAATCCACAGTCAAATATTACAGATAGCACTGTTCCTGTAATTCCTTCTGGACCTGAACTCTTATTCAGAGCCTGTAGACTATACAAAGCTAGAGTTTAAACTTGCATCATTGATCCTTAAAATGCAGACAATTTTGCATGTTTCAAAAAATGCAACTCAGGAGATAGCCTATTAAGTTGGGTGAGTGATACCGTTTTGTCGTCTAGGTATACAGCAAAACAATCGATCAGGGATATTTTAAGAAAATACAAAAGCCACAGTCATTGGCAGAGCAGCTTGCTGAATTTATATCAGCTGAAGTGCTTTAAAAAAAAAACTGTTTTTACAGTCACTACAAAGAAGATCCTGTTTTCACAGCCACTAGTCTCAACAGACTAGAAGGAATGCTAATTTTAAAGAACATTTTTAATTGATCCCATGGAGTACCATTTTAACAGGCTACACCAAAATACCTATGTCTCAGTGTTGAGAGTTGTTGAAGTGTTACTCAACATCACTCAAAAAAAAAATCTAAACTGTTCAGTTTATTTAAAATATATATTTTAATTTAACACCATTGTATAAGGTTTCTCATTCAAACACAATTGCATTGTGGTTAAACGGACTTGAAACAATTGCATTTTAGCTCAACTCAATATTTTCATTTTTGAAAGAACATGTTTCAGTTAAGTAGGCCGAAAATAACATTTGATGCTTGTTCAATTTACTTATGTAAATTAAGTTAATCCAACAATTCTTTTCGACCACTTTACTTAATCCATTTGAGTTGAGAGTACATAAATGATTTCAGTTGTTTTAAAACTGCATTATAGAAACCAGGGACAGGATTTACCCTTCCCATCATGACTGGATATGGAGAGTAAATGTTGAAATAAAATGTTATGTATGCGTTTGTTCATCAAGATGACAAAATTGGGAGACTTGTTAATGTTTAATGTTATTTCATTTTTATTAGAAGAGATTATGGTATGTTAGTTACCATTGTGGTGAAGTGTACAGCATGTGCTTTGGGTGAGGACCTGCTAATAATAATTAAAGTTGTTTTAATAATAAAAAACAAGTACTTACGGTATGCCATTGATGTAACAAAACCATCTTCTGGCTAGCCAATAAGATTTTGTAAAAGGTTTTCTTGTTAGATAACATTTGTAAATGTTGTAAAAAATTGTATTTCACTAAATAAAAATAATCAATTAAACTGGATAACTTTTTTTGGTTTTTGTTTGATATTAATTTTAGAATAATTTAACTTATTAGTTTTGGACAAAATTAAGAATGTTAACCTGATTCAACTAAATCGCATTGAATTAACCTTGTGTAAAAAAACTGAAATAATATGCTAATTAAATTCAACATAACCCAGTTAAGTGGAACCTGTTAAAAAAGTTAAGTAAATCCAACGTATCATTTTTTGAGTGCAGAGCAGATGTCTTGGATAGAGCTGTTTGTTGAGGAGTTACAGGAGTTACCAGAACAGTACACATCTACTCGTAGTGGGCAGTAACCAACTTTTAGGTGTTCAAAGTGATTGCATTGAAGTGGTTTGCAATCCCTTGGCACTTAAAAAATATTCACAAGATTGTTTATTAGGTGCTTCTAAATTTGCCGGCCAAACTCCGTTCTACACTTCCCTCAAAACATCTTGCTCTACTATCCACTGTTAAAAGACATGAAGGACCTTTAGCACCAACATGTGTTTGTTGAAGCCTTGAATGCACACCTTAGAGGAACGGCGTATTGTGTATGTTCTGGCAATCTTGGGTGAGGCTTTCAAGAAAGCTTTCAAGCTGAGAACTTGTATGGATTTGGCCAAGTCAGCAAATATGAATACAGACACGAGATGCTAGTTGATTTCAGCTTCGAACTGTCGAACAGCACAATATTGTTATAGATGAACAGAGACCACCAGGAGCTTCAGAGCAGACTTGGTGTTAAAAAAAGAATGTGTCCTCAAGTAAGCACCTTTCTTTCTTTTACCCAATAACTGGGTTCCCACCATTGGAGGGAATTGTTCCATTTGAGGTATCAATTTACTTGAACTCAACACAAATGGACATTTTACTCTTCCTACTCTGAACAACCATATTAAGTCCTTTCCTTACAAGGACTCAGAAGCAACCCTAAGCTTTTTAGAACGAAAACTTTCAGAACACCAACAACTACTCAAACACAAAATTGTGACCAAAACACCACTATGTGGAGCACTATGATTCACTTTGAACAATCAGATTATGTCGAGCTTTGAGGCCAAGAGGCTTTTATATCAGATTTGAGGCCAAGCACAGCTAGCCTATTTCAAAGGTGTGGTAAGTGATGTACACAATTTGAAAAACATTCCACTCACCTTGGCAAAAAAAAAGGCTGAAATCGTAGTTTTTTTTTTTACAGAATATACGTCTACATGTTGTGTTGGCCCCTGATAATATTAGGAGATTGGATATTTTGGAACATCTCACTTCAGTCGAACGCTTAAAGGGAATTCTTCAAGAAAGGCTCGAAATCAAGGATGACTTTCTGATTCAATGTGAGGATCCGGAGTTTGTAAATGCACTGTAACCAATATAACAGCGCTTCCAACAGATGGAGCAGTGCTGAAGATACTCGAAGAACCAGAATTAGAGGTTAATTTCCTCTTTCCAGACTGCCAGTATATCATCCCCATCCAACAGCTCAAACCAGAGTTCCCCTTCTGTGACTGTCGGACAGCGTGAAAACTCTCAGTGGCCCTCTACTTTTTCCCAAACCGATTCCCAAGTTCTCTTATTATGTCGAGTTATGGCTTGCCAAAAGGAAATGAGAATTTTAAAGAAGATGGAACACTGCTCACAATACCAAGAGAAATGAAAATGGACATCTTGGAAAGCAAAGCTCAAGCTATTTTTTTTCATTCAAAGCTTATCCAAACAATCAAGAGTTAGAGTCAGTAGCCACGTTTACATGCGCACTTTTTTGTCATTCCGATTAAAATCATTCTGATTGAAAGATTCGGTGGACTGTTTACATGAGACGTTATCTAAACCGATCTGGTGTTTACATGTGCTGACTTTCAGTAGGAATCATTTTGTGACATGCGCACACAGTTTGTCTGCCGCCTCAGATTCGTTACGTATCGTGGATCAATAGTTCTGTGTTGGTAATTTTTATATTTATTTATTTTTCTGTGGGCGGACATGCAGTAGTTTAACCTAATTTATGTCCTATACAATGGCTATTTCAACAGCTGTGAATGATGAATGCGGAATCAAAAATGAATTCAATTCATTTATTTTGAAAAACACAAAATTAACAATAAAATGCACTCAAACTATTAATAAAAACATAGGATATACGGTGAAACATGAATGAAGCATTAAAGACGTGCTCAGCATCATTACTAGTAGTACTAAACATATATATTTCAGATGATTAAGGAAAGATACCATAATCACAAAGGTATAAATATTAACAAAAGTAATTAAAGTAGACTGTGGGTAATGTTACTTAACCAATTTGAAGCAGTTGTTGATTCAATTTTTTTTTTTATAGCTAACTTACGAGAAACAGAGAGCAGCTTGAATGTTCCCCGTTGAAATGGCAGCTCTCAACGGCCACCAGGACTTGTAGAGTTTTATAAAAGCTATTTATTATTTGTCGTAAAGTGTAAGAATCACCTCAGAAAAAAAATGTATTCTGTCAGGCGCAGTTGAAGCCTCGGACAAACGCTGTCAAGATGAGATGCTGTAGCCAGGCTATGTCTGTGTCATTATTCCAACATCATGTTCATAACATGTTACGAAATAAAAAGTTTAATACCTCAGAAAAATGAACTTTCCTCTCGTGTCAACATTAGCGTGGCGTGGCGCTGTATATCACGTCACAGAAAGACGTGCACTCAAAGTAATCGGATCAGATCGTTTACATGGTGGAATTTTTCGTTTGATCGGTTCATGAAAAGGTTTATCCCACCTCTCTCAAACCGATTACAATTTCATTCGGTTTGGCCATTTTTATTCCGATTGAGGTGTTTATATGGAGTATTTTTATTCGGATTGGACTTTTAAACCGATTACAGTGCTCCATGTAAACGCACCTAGTGTGTCTGCTGCAATGATTGAAAAGCATCCATGTCTACAGGATACAGGCCAAGCGGCAACCTCCCGCAGTTTCTCTTGAAGCCAATACGGAAGTGACTTAAACTGCAATTCATCGACTGGCCACTAGGGTAGGGACAGGCTCCAGAATGGAGCAGAATCTCATTGAGCCCCATTTTACACTTCAAAACTGCCCTTCAGAATCCTATGGGTGACATCACGGACACTACGTCCATATTTTTTTTACAGTCTATGATCCAGTCTCAGGAACAGGTGTACTATGATCATCAAATATAAGTTTGGGAACTACCGCCAGGTTGATCTGAAGTTGCTGTAAACCAGAAAAGAGCAAACGAGGATTCTAGATGGTTGAAGAAAGCAAAGATATGTGAGGTAAACTTCCTCACAGACAACCCAGTTGGGCAGACAGATTATCCTCTTCAAAAGTAAAGAGATGAACTACAAGAAGATATGAAGATGAAACATCTCAACACAGCATTTGTTGACTCTAAAATGGAACTGACATTCTCAGAAGGAGACCTCTTGAGGCTGATCCCCTAAAACAATAGCCATCATTGCCATTGTATGTGCTGAGTTTTACAGGATCACTCAAACTAATCTGAAGAGTACCTGTTTCTATTATTTGGATGAATACGCAAAACAACTTAGAAATAAAGATATAAACTCGCAATTCTGACAGTTTTTCTAACAATTGCAAGTTTATACCTCGCAATTCTGACTTGTGATTTGTGGGATATAAACTCCAAATTGTGAGTTATAAAGTACAATTCAGAGTAAAAAAGACTCATAATTGCTAGTTTGTATCTGCAACTGCGTACTATGAAGTCAGAATTGCTAATATATATAAATATAAACTTGAAATTCAGAAAAAAAGTAATTCTGAAGAAACTATCTCACAATTCTGACTATATAACTCACAATTGCTATTTGATTGCAAATTGCAAATTGATATTATTGAATATCACGCAATTCTGAGGGGAAAAAAAGGCTGAATTGTGAGATAAAAAGCCGCCATTACCCTTTTTAGTTTTCATTAATTGGCAGAAACAAGCTTCCATAATACCCTCCTAGACCAACTTGATAATTAATTATTTAGCATGTGTTCATATATCTCTGGTTTAGAAGGGAACCTAATATGATTTTTTTGGACTTTACCTTTCTTTTACTGTGTAATTTAGATATTTGTGAATGCAATCGATCTGCAGCGTTACAAAACACAAAGTCCACATCAAAGTTAGATGATCTCTCCAAAAGAAAACCTTCCTGAAGCGCTTCATTTGCAGTTCCTAGCATTATTTCTGTCAACAAGTAACATATTTGCGTAATACACACCTACTGGCTAGTATATTTCGCTGGAAAAACAACTTTGCATGTACTTCAATAGGTGGCAAAAGGGAAGCATCAGTGGATAAAATGTATTTTTAGTTGTGCGGTTCAATGCAGGTCAGTGTTGACGGACGTACACTTTATACCATGATGTAGAAAAATGACAGTTATGACATCATATCTGAAATGTAAGAGAGGTAAAGAATAAAAATTATACACTGTGAAACATCCAGCACAAGTTGTGCTTGTGAAGGTGGTTCGGGTCAGCTTGTTCTTTTTGAACATCGTCACCTTCAAATTACTGTACCTGAGGCTGACAGAAAATGTGTCGTTTTGCAGGATTGTCAATAAATATGTTCTGTAATGATGACGGTCTTTTGTATTGTATTTACAGTATGGCTTTGCCGGGATTTGGATGACAGGACCATACAATAATCTGGGTGAGAAAATTGCAAACAGCTGCAAAGCTTTTTTGAGTTTACTGAACTTCAGGCCTATATAGTTGTATTCATTTTTTGCCAACTCATTTCTTAAAGTAAATTTTCTAACAAAAATAGGGGAAAAAATACTATGGTAGTCAATGGTTGCTCTATCTGCTTTGTAACAAACATTCGTCAAAATATCATCAAAGCCAGGAATGCAAGAAGTGCTGCACAGGGTGTAAAGTCTCGGTGCTCTTTGGTTGTATGGGATAATTAAGTTTCAGAAGCAAAGGTAGTCCAAGGCACTCGATGGGTGTGTTGAAAAAGTTAAAAAGCCTTTATTTTTTCATGGCTTAAACATTTAAAATTGGTGACAGGTACACCTACGCGTTGCGGCTTTACATGCCTTCGTCAGGGTGTGTATAACAAACAACATCTCAAGCTCATTTTTAACCAGCCAGATATTTTGATTCGTCAAAATATCTTCTTTTGTGTTCAGCAGAACAAAGAAATTCATAAAGGTTTGGAACAACTTGAGGGTGAGTAAATGATGACAGAATTTTCATTTTTGGGTGAACTATCCCTTTAACAAAAGATATTTGGAACCAAACATCGACATTTTTTATTAAAAGAGCGCTCTTGTCAACTTTTTCTTGTCATAAAAGAAGTCAAGGGTGAACATGCCCTAAGGTGAGTAAATGAGGATTTTTTGTACACTGAAGTTTAGTCAAATCAAAAATGTATGTATTTGCAGCTTGTTGTTTCAAGGTTAGCAGCGCTTTTTTTTTTTTTTTTTTACAGTGCAAGTAAGTTTAATAGATGTGTCCATTAGATCTCCACAACCCTTGGTCGAGAATATAAAAGAATTTAAATGCAGAGGGCATGACAACAATCTCACAGTGTCTCTTTTGTGCATCCAGTTTGTGTCTGGAACGCTGAAGAATGAGCTTTCTGTTTCCCTCACAGAATTTATGATCAGGAATATAATTTGGACTCATCAGCGAGTACCATCTGACCTTGCACGTGCTAAACTATTTTAGACCTACCATGGATGCATCAATCTCTTTAAGCAATGACGACATTGTGTCCTTTGTATATGTAATGCTATGTGAAAGATCTTTGGACTACATTAAGTGAACAGTCATGCTCTCATCAAAGGGAATCATACATATGCATCCCCTGTGTTTAACCACTCATGGTGCAAAGAAAGAAAAAGAAGCTTTGTTGAATGTTAAATCTGGTTTACATTGAAACTATTTTCACTCTGAAACTGCTAGTAAATTTCACAAATACAAAGAAATGGCAAGTGCTACATTGAATTAAACATGTAATTTTGAAGAAGAAAGCGTGAAATGGTATTTTCTTGTAAAGTGTACTCCAATAATCTTTCATGAGTTCGCACTTAAATATAATCAGGTACAGTATAAAATATTTGGTGTGCTGTCCAGGAAGAGGGCTTAGTGCTCTGAATTTGGCCCAAACCCAGAGTCCCTCCACCCTTTACCCCTTGCTGTGATAGCAATAATTGAGACTGCGGAGCTGGGGTACTGGAAACATTTTGGATGCTGGGAAAATGATATCTCAATGTCAAGTGGTCTCTTAATACATATTTTTTATTTATTTTTTAAAGTTATTTTTTTCAGGGTAGTTTTTGTGTTACCCAGCTCCTGGGTCAGACGTATCAACCCAGTGTTTGGGTAGTTTTTGTGTAGCCCAGCTCCTGGGTCAGACGCATCAACCCAGTGTTTTTGGGTAGTTTCTGTGTCACCCAGCTCCTGGGTCAGATGCATCAACCCAGTGTTTTTGGGTAGTTTCTGTGTCACCCAGCTCCTGGGTCAGACGTATCAACCCATTGTTTGGGTAGTTTTTGTGTTACCCAGATCCTGGGTCAGACGCATCAACCCAGTGTTTTTGGGTAGTTTCTGTGTCACCCAGCTCCTGGGTCAGATGCATCAACCCAGTGTTTTTGGGTAGTTTCTGTGTCACCCAGCTCCTGGGTCAGACGTATCAACCCATTGTTTGGGTAGTTTTTGTGTTACCCAGATCCTGGGTCAGACGCATCAACCCAGTGTTTTTGGGTAGTTTCTGTGTTACCCAGCTCCTGGGTCAGATGTATCAACCCAGTGTTTGAGTAGTTTTTGTGTTACCCAGATCCTGGGTCAGACGTATCAACCCAGGTGTTGAGTTATTTATCGCAGGCATTTTGCGACCTCTTTAGGAGAGAGCAGTGCAGCACTGTCCAATCGGTGCATGTCTTTGTTAAAATACAGGTTTGTGTATTTTTTTTTTTTTTAAATCTATAAATTAATTATTGTGCTGTATATCGTTTAATTTTATGAAACGCAACATAAAGGGGCGCGATGTGAGTCACCTAAACGAGTGTCGTGTCAGTCTTTTTGCGTGATGGAAATGCATGATGCCTTGCTTTCAATTTTATGATTTTATTTTAAAAGAATATAAATACTTACGACGTTAAAATGTTCTCAGAACTGTACATTGATTGTTTATGGACAGGTTATGGAGTCATTCACCGTATATTTCGGCTGCGAGATTGACACAGGGCGGCGGTCTGAAGTTAGAAGTTCCCCCCGCTGAACATGATACAAGCTCCGGCACGAGATCCAGCGCCGTTACAGTGGAAACGGGACAACAGAGACTGGTCGATTGCACTTGATTTACATCTAAAATGCTACATTTTTACTTCTAATATTTGTTAAACGAGCTTAAATGTGAGCATTATATATTACAAATTATATAAAATATGCTATACTGTACAATATGATCAAAAATAAAGGAATTACCATGTAAACAGTGGTTTGGAGTATTTTAAAAATGTTTAGAGGATTTGAGTTAGTCTGTAAGTTTACATTAATTCATGAGTATTTTAGTAAAAATGTATCAACCCATTATGCTGGGTTAAATAAACAACCCAATTGACCTATCGGTAAGCCCCTCCGATAGCACTGATTCCAGGGATCCTGAGATGATTTTCTGTTTGTCATACTCTCATTAAGTTATGATTAAAGTCCCTACTAACATACAAACCGAAATAACTAACTGTTCTCACGTCATGTAACACTGTAGGTCAAAAACATGAAGGTCTACATTTCAGTGCCTTTCCATATTAAACTGGTTATATGTAAATTAATTTAATTTTAGATGTTCAAAGTCTACATTATCTGTCCTACTAAGGAGGACTCCTATTTTGATGGGAATTATAGTGAAAGGAAGAGCTCGCACTCGCAGTTTATCGGAGTTGTTTTGCAGATACAAAGTTTACCAGTTATTAACTGCACCCTCGAAAAGTCATAAGCTCTGTGTTTATGTTTGTTTACTGTTAGTTGTATGAGTGTTTCTGTGTAATTTGCTGTGTATGTTAATGGTAATGCAACGGAGAGATACTTTGTGAATGAGACGTTAATGCGCACTTCTTATGCTTTGTTTGTTCAGCTCTTACGATGATTTTTTGGAGTGAAAAATGACATCATAAACTTGATAAACCATCAGTAAAGTTTGTCCATCATTCGGACGGGATATACGCTACATTCTGTGTCCAAAAACATCTTGGAATAAGTTTTCACACTGACAGCTGTCATTGTAAGATATTGCATCTCTGTTTGTTTGTCCGAGTTAGCAACAGTAACTAAGGGGGGCGGGGCTTACCGATAGGTCAATTTGATGGGTGAAATCAATTCAACATGTGTTCCGTCATATTTACCCAAATTGGTTGTTTTTTTTGAAGTGTAAGCTTTACATATATTATACAGTGTAAGCTTTACATACATACATATAGAGAGAGCTTGTTAAAGTTACTTACAACTTTGAATATTTAAAAAATTAAAATTGCATTCCCTAGTCAAAAATAATAAGCAGCACATCTCTCTGAAAAATCTAGTCGTCAATGGGTTAAAATACATCAGCTTACGCGTTTAAACATGGAAGATTTACTGCCTTCTCATAGCTAAGCAGCAAGTTGAATCCAGCAGCGGGCCTGTGCTTATGACACCATTAGCCTGTCACTGCACTGCACGGCTATCACTATAGAAAGTCCACAGTTCCATCTGAGTCATCAATCTTTGAGAACATCTGTAGAATCGTGTCAGTACGATAAAACGACTGAGCAGTGTCAGGAGATAAACAAGAGGCGAAGACAGCCCAGGCTTCTTTGCAAAATGGCTTCGGCTTCCATTTTAAAGTCTTGACACGGACACAAATATCTGCAGTACGGAACGAGGCAGGCCAAGGGCAGCGCGGCGGGCCAGCCGACAGCTAGACGTGACGGAATTTTACCTACCAAACACCTTTCTGAAACCTCAAGGTTATACCTAGCAAAGCAGAGCTCCTAAACACACAAGAATTCAAGCTCTGGCATTTTCAAGGACGTTTCTGTGGGTTGTGATGACACTTCTATGAGTCCAGTTTGTGCGGGGTGAATGTTCAAAATGAGGCTGCTTTTCAGTCCCACAGGGCAGCAATAAAAGAATCCATGGATTGGGTGCAAAGAAGCCAATTCGATTAACACCTGACATGTCCTCACTGTTAAAGCAGACGGATGGCTAGGGAGTCAGTGGACGCTCGCATTTGCTCGTCCGTTTTATGCGATTAGCCTTCATTTAGAACATTACAGCTATAGCGAAGCTAATGGGAACACAACACATTTGATTAAAGTAGCCTTCGCTGTTATTCCTCCGCATTTCGGAGATTTCTGTTGCTGTTGGTTTCCGGCTTGGAAAAATAAAGAAAGTAAATACGCTGTGGTGCTCTTTAAATCCTAGCTAAAGATCAACTCAATGTTCAAAGCTTTCAATCTAGGTTAGGTAAACAAAAAAGTGTGTGGGGAGCAGAAACGCTTTTTCAGAGAACAGTCATGTTAGGAAACAATTCGTGGAAAATACTAATCTGAACAGCAAACTGTAAAGAAAATAAATGAGGACAAATGTGCGTGACTGAAGAACAGAAAAGTAAATTAGTTCAAATTTAGATCAAATTATTGTTTAGTGAAGATTTGAGTGAATTGCTAAAACTAAAAAGTGTGCTATTCCAAGGTAATTCAAACACTCATCTGCCATTGGTTTAGCGAACAGCACACTGTGTGATGCTGGAGTGTGTTTCCTGTACAACAATACAACTCTCAGATTAACCACCATAGTCGCTGCTTTGTGGAGAAGTAGTTAGTCATGACTGTTTCCTAAGACCATAGTAACATGCTCTCACCACTGACGTCTGAGCCACATGTTGTTAATGACATCATGTGCAGGTGGTGGAGAAATAACTTAATAAATCGATTCAACATTGCAATTCATGTCTGATTATTAAAGTTCATTCCACTAACAACAGAAAAAAAATCAAGTTAACAAGCAGTAAATGTAATTGCGTACACATAACTCCCATATACATGCAGTTTATTCAGTCATCAGCTTTCTCCACAACGCAATAGAGCGTATGCATCGGCGTCACTTTCCCGCCGGAACACGCCCCCCTCAGCCGGGGCTGAGTGGCAGAAGAGCTGCTGCATGACTGGAGTTAATAGGGGAAAACGCGAGTAAAGCAAACGATTATCAGTTTAAACTAAAGGTTTGACTCGATATAGTGTTCCTTATTGTGGCGAGGTGGACAAGCGAGAGAAATGGGAGGAGCGAGCGAGATCGGTGTGCGTGATTGAGAATGAGCGTCCTCTCATGAGGGAGCACGGAGGCATTTAAGGACGAGCAACACCGGTGAAGGAGGAGAGAGGACCAGGCCTGGATTTTAAGTTGTGTTTTGTTTACGTTTTGTTATGTGTGTGCGCGGCAGTCGTCCGTGAGGGGCGGCTGCTTTTACTTTCATTTTGTGTTCATTTATTTTACCAAAGTTGTTGAATGTTCGCCGGTTCCCTCCTCCTTCTTCCCACACGAACAAACAACGTTACACTTATAACTTACCAAAGATCCAATGATCCATGGATATTGACATGCAGCCAGGAATCGTGTTTTCGATACATAAATATTTATCACTGTCAGTCATCACTTTCGAGAGTGAATTCCGCATTTGTATGCGGATACGGGTCTATGTATTGAAGCGTGTATGAGGCCCGCTTGTCAAGAATGGAAAACAAAAGAAAAAAAATCCTAATTATATTTATACGGAGCCCCTAAAGGGACCTTTGAAAAAAATAAAAATATACAGACTATCGCGTGCCCACGGGAAACTTATCAACCTTATAATTTCAGGCTGTTTTTAAAATATTGCTCATTGTACATCATGATATCTTGAACAGAAAAAGTAACTTTATTTAAAAGGTGTCATGAACAGGCTTTTTTTATTTTTATTCTGAGGTCAACTTATGACGTCCGCGTGGTTTTTACATTCAGAAACATCATAATGAATAAGTAATAGGCTATTTTCTGCCTTGGTTTTGAGGCTCTCTGAAAAACGCTCAGTTTTGATGGGCGTGCCGCACTGAAGACTTGGAAGTAAACGCCCACAGCTAGGATTGGATAAGATTTGAATATTTAATGAGCTTCTACTCCCCTGTCAGTGACAGCGTGTTGCAAACGGCAACCGGAATGAACTCTTTCCCCGCCAGCATTTACTTTTTTTTTTTTTTTACCATTTGCACAAAAATGTAATGGCCCATAGAATATTTTGTTGTAATAATATTTGAGCATGCACTGTATCAAAAGAACGAGCAGACCCGGAAAATTTTGTTTTATTCTAGCTTCACGCATACCTTTTTTTAATCAACAATTAAATATGGGTAAGTTTCATTAAAAACTAAATTTTTAACAAAAAGCTGAGAAAAAACACATTTTTGTGAAAGACTGCATCCAGATCGGATTCAGAACGATGATCAAACGCAGATGGTGTAGATAGAGTCCATCAACATCCCTAATGCTTGCACAGTCCTATAGCTCATTCTTTTAACTGTTTAAGCTCCGCCCCTCATATATAATGTATACAATGAAAGATATAGAATGCTTTTTGTAAATATTGGAACTATGGATTCAGCAAATGCAGAATCGTTGAACTGTGTTGGTAACTACAGAACATGCAGCCACAGCTCCAAAGCACCAAACTATACAGTTTTTTTTTTACTGAATAAACCTACGAATGACTTGTATAGCCTCTGCAAATTAAGCTGGGATACACTTTTGATCACCTTTAGATTGCAAAATGTGTAATCTGCTGTCACTGAGAAATCAGGAAGAACATAAATCCCTAGCAACAATTACACGCTTGAAAGGAAGTGTCTGCCATTTATAAATTGTTGGACACCTGCCATGGTTAAATAAAGTGCACCCGAAAGGGGAGTGGCATCTTACAGACAAAACAGCTCGTCCAGAGTTTTCAAAAATGCTTTAAAGCAAAGGAGCAGGACACAGTGATATGGAGGAAGAGTGAGAAGACTTTGAAGAATTTTTGTCCTGCTGCATGACATGATATTCTCACATCAGAATCAGCTGGCAGACAGATAATAAGATGAACTAACATGACTGTTTGTTACAAAAGATAACATTTTGAACTAATGTTCATAATATAATTTTTATAAACAATTAAAAAATGACTTTTATGCTTAGTGTAATGCCAAAAACATCTGACTGGTAAGAAAAACCTTCAAAGCACAGAGCAGAATGTATGACAACACATTTATGGAAATATAATTAACGTGCTATATGTATAAATGTATAATAAACATACCATATGTTTGCGGATATTTAGGAAACATAAGTTCACAAACTTGTTTCTCTGAAAAACAACTCTATATCCAGTTATTCTACTTTGAAATGTGTGTTCCGTGTCAGAATGTGTGTTTTTGTTTTGGTCCGTGTGATTCCGCCCACTGCCAGTTTACCTAATAGTATTTCAACACCACAGCTTGGCAGTTGGCAGAAAACAGTGCATTTTAGCCATAAAAACCAGCAAACAAACTGGGTCAGAGATTGCATATTCTACTCGACCTAAAAATCCTCGGCATCCATCTAAAAAGCTCTATGAATGGGAGCACATTAAAACGCGGACAAATCAACTCATCAACTGACAATGTGAAAGTCTCCTCACTTTCCATTTCCAATTGCACTCATTCTTTTTGTGCGTCCTCAATCTGGCAACCCGTCAAGTCTGAAGAGGAGGGGGCTGGAGAAACAACCTTTGGACTGTCTGTAGTACCCATTTCAACCACTACCTGTCAATATGACCAAAGTCCCTTTTCAAGAAAAGTCTGTTCACTCAGCAGCCATATTTGCAATGCCACCGGGCAGAGGTTTCAGGCCTCTAAGACCAAGTCCTGAATGGGGGAATCCTGGAATCTCAAAAACTGCTTGCTGAACTCACAATTAAATAACATATTTCAAATCAGCAACAAAATCTAACATGAACTGTCCCATACATGTATGCTCAAATAGCGTTATAAAAAGCCTATTTTTCAGGCTAAACAAACCAATGCACAGTGCAGTTCTAAGCGCGGGTCTCAGGCAGGGCTCTCCGGAAACGAACGAAATTTTAAGAGGAACAAAAACGAAATCAAAATCAATTTGAATCGTTCTGAACAGAAACGTTAATTTGAAATGACCATTAACCGGTTAATAACATTATTTTATCGTTCTCTTTAATATTTTAATTTGGCAGTGACCAATCATGAATAGAGTAGTACAGCATGTGGCGTTGACGGATCAAGCGTGAGTGAAATGCCCGCGCACCATCATCCATGAATCTACGGGTACGCAAGTCAGTATGAGCGCGCATTTTCATGCCTCTGCAAGCACATTTCTTTCCCCGCTGAGGTCTACAATGAAAGCGCAGTTATTGGAGGACATTCTTTTCGTTTGTTTAAATAAGCAGTACGGACTTTAAGCTCAAATAGTCTGATTTAGGCTAGTTTGTGGATTTTGTTTAAGCCTATCCAAGTAGGTTACTAGCATCAAACATTTTTCCTATAGTCTTTCAGATTGCCAATACAGGTCAATGTTTTCTATATAGACGGTTGATGCGTCATATTAAATGGTATGTTATATTGCATTAAATGATCAAGCTTTATTAGCTGACTGAATTTGATTTTGTGATGCAAGGCTGTGTTGCGCAGTGTTTGCTTTGAAATTAGCAGTTGACGGTGCATTAAAAGAGCAATGGTTATCCAGTTTATTTATTCTTTATTCATGCAATTTTTAAAACAAGTGGTGTTGAAAAAAAAGTTATGTACAAAGAATGTTATCACTCTTCTGAAAAGAATTAGGCATAAGAGGCCACTTTAGATTGTCTAACGCTCCATTAAAACAGGTCTGCTGTTTATGCTTTGTAATTAATGCATGTATTTCTGTTGTGGTTTTAAAAATGTTATGAAATAAATATTCAAGTTTAATTACCATGCGTTATATTAGGCCTATTATTGAGTGAAAATAAGTCTATTTATTCATATTTGTTTAAAGTATAGGCTAAATTAAAATAATGTTATTAACCGGTATTTTTTCAAATCAAACCGTTTTCGGAACAGTAATGTTTAATGAGGAACGCAAAAACGGAAAACGTTAAAATATCGATTCTGCTCGAAGTGAACCGATTTATATTTTTTCCGTTTATAAGCCCTGGTCTCAGGTTTCTTTGGGAACCGGAGCTTCTAACGGCAGCTGCAGTGACTTTACCAATCAGCGATTGGCTCTTTTACTTTAGAAGGTGGGACTATTCCGCCATATTGCGCGTTTCAGTTTTGCCCATTCATAAATAATAGGAGTGAACCGTCTTTCTAGCTATAGTCTTTGATATTACATAATGCACCTTTAAACATGGCTTAGTTCTGAAATGTCATGTAATTTATTCTGCTTTCATGTTCAAGGTTTTTGTTTTGTTTAACTTTTAACGCACTTTTGAATGACAATAAAAGCATTACGTGAGCAATGGCACATCGCACAACGAGAAATTGTACTCTAGCTTTCATACTAGAACTGGACAAGTACCTGTTCTTACTTGAAAGACACAAATGAAAAAGGTTTTTCACCTTCATTTGTCTTTTTTTTATCTGTTAGAATTTGCCTGCTGTAAACAACCCGAGCATCATCAGTCCCAAGCAGTACACCTGGCAGGCCCTCAGGAAGGGCAGTAAAACGCAGGAAGTCTCTGTCCTCAACTGCCCTGAAAGCGGCTGGAAGCGTTTACACACCTGTAATCAACATGGGTTTTGTAAAGGCACAACAACATGCTGATAAACCTAAAAATGCTATTAGTTATATATTGCAACATTCCCCCTCTGTGAAACATTTAAAATTGGAAGACTTTGTTAGATCTGCAAATCATGAAAAGGATTTTTAAGCGACAGGTCAGTGCCAGAGGAAATGGAAAAGAGGTCACCTCTGTGGAGGATGCATCGCTCTTCATGAGTGGATGGCATGCTTTGCATCAACCCACCATCTCTACCCATAAGGCACACTCAAACGAAACCGAAAGGAAAGAAAAACTGAGTCAAAGCTTCTTCTGAAACAAGCTTGCAAAACAGTTACTTTGTCACAAAAGTACTGTAATCTGGTGCATGCCAACAAAGCAATTTGTTATTCAGTTTATTTCTCATATTTCTTCCTCATTGTTATGACAATCAGCCCAACTCAACAGTGGATAACGCTGTGGTTTTAAACAGTTTCTTCACCCAAAAATGTAAATTATGTAATCTTTTACTCGCCCTCATGTCCAAACCCATAAATCAACCCTCTATGCACACACAGGCAATAGAATTGGGTTCAGTGTCACAAAATTACTGTTTATTGTTACTTCTTTCAAAAACATTTCTGATTTAAATCTTGTTTCGGCAGATAATTTAGCTTGTTTTAAGCAAAACTCAATTCATTTAGATTTTTCCCCCAGAAAAACGTACTTATCTAGTAAGTCAAGTCAAGTCAACTTTATTTATATAGCGCTTTTAACAATGCAGATTGTTTCAAAGCAGCTTCACAGTGTTAAACAGGAAAATAAGGCAACAGAATTTTATTCAGCCATATAGCCGTTCTGGAGAAAACGGTGATGTCATCAGTTCATTTCAATTATCATACAGTGCCAGTCAGTACGTTTACATGGACAACAATACTCCGATATTAATCTGATTAAGACCATACTCTGATTAAGAAACTACCATGTAAACAGCAATTTCTAATTACCTTAATCCGGTTAAAGCCATACTCGAATTAAACAAAAATCGAATTAAGACATGTGGAGTATGCCTATTTAATTGCATTATCTAAGTGCACTGTAGACATGTACACACCTTAATCTAACTAGTAACGTTGTGTAGGAGTTTCCGCCGCATTTTGTGACAGGACACACACACCAGGCAAGTGCAGAGGGGAGGGCTTTGGGGGCTCGTATCAAAAGTATATAAAGTGCCCCTCTAAACAATCATCAATAATATTGTGACAAATAAAATTTGAATTATAATTAATATAACCGCGCGTACAAAACAGTAACAATGCGCTCAAATTCCCGTTTATCTTTTACGTATCTTTTAGTCTTAAATGTCGTTGCCATGACGTGTTGCTATGGGGCGTGACAGCGTGTCTTGCTTGACTGCTCACTCGGACACGGCCTCCTCTATATTTTTTTTCTTTGTGTTGTAATAATTCTGCTTATTGTAAAAGTAAAATACAATAAGTTTGTATCTGTAATCCCAGATTCATAATTGTCTGCTTACAACAGCGGTCGGGAACCTCTAGGCTCGCGAGCCATATGGCCATTCAGTGAACGCTTGTGGCTCGATGGCAGAAAAAAACAATCCAAACAATCACGATTTTGAATCCTTAATTTCCATCATTAATCAAAGCTATTATTCGAAATGTAGGCTGTCAAGAAGGAGGCAAGATGGGCAGTGTCTCTTGAAAGACACAATATATAGTATAAAAAAAAATAAAACAAATTATATATATATATATATATATCGTCGCTGCCCGATGAAACTCACGTATGTCCAAAACGCTTACTTTTCAGGAAGTGAAAAAAACACTGTATTTCAAAAGCAGTTGAATGTAGCGTTGTCATACTTGGTACGGCATCTTTACATGTAACCATATTCTTGCCAGTGTAATGATATAATCCACATTTGACCAAAATTGAGTTTAAATGGACATACGTGCATATTTTACAGTAACGGTGGTCGATACGCGTTCTTCCGATCATTAATTAG
The DNA here is from genome assembly GCF_949357685.1 of Gobio gobio. Lineage (NCBI taxonomy): Eukaryota > Metazoa > Chordata > Actinopteri > Cypriniformes > Gobionidae > Gobio > Gobio gobio. The sequence continues at coordinate 11,647,600 of NC_137107.1, read as the reverse complement.
AATGGCCAAGTGGCGTTTCATATTGACAGAGGAATACGTGCTGGACATTCTCAGCCTCTGGTGATCGCAGTATGAGTGAGGCATGTTCTAGTGACAATCATGACAGTAGCATTACAGGCTATAATTTGATCAGTTTGACTAAGAAAAAAAAGGCTGAATCTTATCAATGAGACCGAGTTTATTTACATACTAGCAAGCAAACTAATCTGTGAAGAACTAGATTAGAACTAAACTGTGGAGAGCTTCAATGTCGTACTTTCGGCCATAGTTGCCAAGTCCGCGTTTAACACGCGACTTTGGGCTTCTTTTTTTGGCAAGTCGCGTTAAAAAAATCACGAGTCGCGGGTTGCGTTTTTTTGGGCTTATTTTAAAAAATGTGGTTGCTTGTTAGGAAAATATAATAAGCAAGTCATTTTCAATACTATTTAGGGCAGATAGTGTGCACATTGAGATGTAGGGCTTATCTTTTTCAAGGTTTGCAGTGTGTGTGTTCACTACTTAATGCCCCTAATATGTGTGCACTAACTCCGACTATGGGTTACCATAATTGGCCTTCATGTCACTTTTTTTTTCCATCTCCAAACCTCTTCTGTTCACAGCTGATCAGAGGATATTGCGTGTCCTTTATTGTAATTTGATGATTTTTGTAAAATCACATCTGTTTTTGCTTTTCAAACTCCGAGAGGTTTCAGTTTAATATGTTGCAGGCTCATTTATTGATTAAAAAAATTATTATAAATAATATTGATGATAATAAATAATATAATAATATTGGGCTTGTTTTTGAAGCTCCGGTTGCTTATTTGTCTCACGAGAGTTGGCAACACTGCTTTCGGCTATCCAGTGCTGAGCTTCGATGAAACAACTTCACGAGACCGGCGAGATGCTTCCACAGGGCGGGAGATACGCGGCGTGATTGACAGCTATGACACCAAATGGATATACGTGAAAATCAGATGACATGATTTCACAGCTTTTCATTGGCCATTTAGATATGTGAAGCATACTGTATACGGAAATGAACCTGGACATTCAAGCTGTCGAAAAATCTCAAAATCGGCAAAATGGACATACGTGTTTTTCATCGGACAGCGACGATATATAAATTACATTAAAAAGTATAAAAATCACTCGTTTTTATAAAGTCACACTGTCCGACAGCGACACCCGCAGGTAAAGTTACAGCGGGTTGCCTGAGCCCATTGATTTGAACAGACCCACGAAAGTCGATTGATTGGACGCCGGACAGCGTAGTGTGGCACGGGGACGTAATGACGTACCATTAATCGAGCTATGTTCTGTAACATGTAAAACGGGAACATGAACGTAATATTCTAAAAGCAACTCATGTAAACACCTTAATCAGAATATTGTCTTATTCAGAGTAAGGTCAATAATTAGATTACTGCTGTTTTTGTGTGCATTTGTCCGTTCAAGTGTAAAAAGACGCAGAAGAGAGCTCAGTTCAGTATCGCACACCACTATTCAGTCTGAGAGGGGGCTTTCTGTGCACTCATTTTGGATGTGTGCAGTGCACAGAAAACAGTTTTCTATACCCATTCCTACACAAAGTGCAGATTTGAGAATTGTGAGCTGATGGTGGTGCTTGAGACATTATTGGTAATTAAATGATTCTCTAGAAAACAAACTAACAATAATATTTAATAAATAATAATATGAATTATATAAAATGCGCTAAGATCTGACATGCTGATGGGCTCATGACTATTAATCGGGTTGCCTGCATTCAATTCTACCTGGTAAGATTCTTGCTTTCTCTCTCTTTGCGTGTGTGAGCGTGCAAGTCAACGAAGTGTCAGAGAACGCTGAGTGTATTTCCATTTTCTTTATATTTAGAATGAGCTTATGCATTCTTTCTTGTCAAATGCTCAAGAGCATTCTATTTCTAGTTGTAGGACACAACATGCAGTGAAAATATATCTGTGCTAAATGTATTCTTAGCTAACTCAATCACTAGCCAGTGAAATGGTTTATTAGCTGACGACTAATGACAGGAATTATTTAGTCGCCTGGAGTGAAATTGAATCGCATATGCGAGTGATTTAGTCGAAACGTAGAGGGCTGCAAATGCAGATATTTTTTATGAAACCTGAGAGATTTTTTTCTCTCCACTGAAAGTCAATTCCACCAAAACATAGATATCATAAAAATAATCCCTATAAATCAAGCTGTTTAATCCAGGTCTTCTGAAGAGACAAGATCGCTTTATACGAGAACACATTTAGGCCTTTAACACTGATCAACGCCCATACATAAAGCACATTAAATACGGTCAATCTGAAGCATATTTGCTTGACGCATTGTATGAGTTGCATGAAACCCTTTTACACTACTGCAACTGGAAAGCCCTGGTCTCCATGGGGACAAATTGCATGGAAAAGAGCGACTAGTACATTTCTCCTTCATTTGTAGGAGATATTTGAACATATTTGATAGTCCCCAAGGCCTGTAGGCCAAAATGTGTCACACCTTTAGTGCAGTGGGGGAAGTTGTAATTATCTGATTGGTCGGTTTGAATGCCTCACATTTGGGTTTAGTCACATGGTCAAGAAAGGGATCAAAGAAGATTGTAACTATTGCTCTGTCTCTGTTATTCTCTGGCTCTCTGTTCTTTGGCTTTTTTTCTTTCTCTCTGCTCTTGATTCTGTGGCTCTCTTCTTGGGGCCTGCTCTTTCTCTCTCTTCCTATCTCTCAGGTAACATATGCTGGGTACGATTAATGGTATATACGTTTTCACCATCTCATACATCGATTTTGTAACTGATTTTGTCATTAAATTCTTCCTATTGCAAATGATGTGCTAACTAGTTTTGATTTGGCATTGACTTTGAAGTGCTACCTATTGCAATACAATATAGTCATATTATAGCAACGCTCTCCCACATATTTTGCTATTGTAACTGTGCTTATTTCCATCGTTGGTATAAGTTGCAGTGGGTGGTAATAGATGAGAAATGTACAGTTTTCTACAATCTTGCTAATAATGTTTCTTTAGTCATGCGGCAACCCTGCAGCCTGAACCGCTGTAGGCGAACCGCCCTTACATTCCACACGAGCCATAAAGCCATGCAGGTTTGAAAAGACATGAGGGTGTATAAATTATAAAAAGGATAAAAATAGACCTTTTGAAATGAATGCTTTAAAGCCGCACTAGGTAACTTTTGCTCTCTGGCTCCCCCTACAGTTGTGAAACAGTATTGTCCTCTACTACTGTCGTAAACGGTCACTCTACATCAGGGGATGCATCGCACGTGCATTTGTTGACATGACAACTATGATAGCCCTGAACACTGCAGGAGTTCACATGCAGGTGTTCTGCTTGCGTCGCGTGTGAAATGTCTTCATCTCAGGTAACTTTACAGTGGCATATGTTTCAGCATGTCATATGAATACAATTTCAAGGGTTTTATTTTTTTCAAACGCCAAATGATCGCGATGCTCACGTTTACAAGCCAGCGTCATTATAGTAGCCTAGTCTATTGGTTCCCGTTTTACAGAATCTATATGATACTTCAATTCAATGTTTGAGTGGTAGGTAATAACCATATATCGTCAATATTATAATATCAAGCTACCATAGATGAATCTGCAAATTCGAAAAATCGATTTGCATTAAAGCTTGAGGAAAGACAAATAAACCAATATCACAGACATGTTAGGTATCCTAAAATATGATTTTGTATGTATTACGTATTAACTTGCAAGAATGTAGCCCCTCCTCCTTCAGCTCACGCCAACGAGCAAACGCTGGCCCAATGTTGATCCTCGTCCTGCCTTTAATCCGATCACTTTCTCGTTTTCTCTTTTTGCTTTCCTCAGACAAAACCTTTGCTTTCTTATTTTTCTGTGCTGCTTCGGCCATGACTATAACATTCGGCAAACAAATGATTTGCGAGCGATTTTTCACGCACGTCCGAATTTAAGGAAGTGGGGATGGTGGTGGAAGTGACGTATATGCCGTAAAGCAGTCTAATTTTGTAGTTCTTTTTGTTCTCGGGTTACTACCCGAAACCCGAAGTTTAAAAGTACGATTAAAAACGATACAGACCCCGTCAGGCTATGGCAGACGTGTCATTCAACCTATTGTAAGTCGATGCATCATCACAAGAGTTTTGAAAATATATTATGAAGGTTGAAAAGTTACCTAGTGCTGCTTTAAATAACGATTGCATCGATTACATCATTACACCAACAGGGGGCGACGAGTGACTGTTAAAAATTTATCAAATTTATTGTCATTGAATCATTCATTCAAGAGATTTGTTCAAAAGCACAGATTCTTCCAGTTAGGGCTGTAACGATTTGACCAAAAATAAAAACCTTGATTAATTGAACATTTTACCTCGATTACGATTAATGAACAATTATTTTTATTTTTATTTTTTGTGCTTTCCATTTTTTGCCCTCATAAGGTTTTTGAGTAAGCTCCTGATAAGGTTTTTACGGTAAAATATTTTCTACTATTAAAAGGTGGAATTTTTTTTTCTAATGAAAAAGTGCATTTCTTTGTGATTTTAACATTTTTGAAGGAAACGGTTCACTTTCAGCAGTTATTGTCTATGGGGCAGATTTCGGCTTGTTGCTGTCTCTATTCATTATGAAGCTGTGGTTTGTACTTACTTCAAAAGGTATTAAAATATATGCCCATAACGGTTGAGTTTCTAAGCTACTTTAGTGACTTTACTTTAGTCACAGGACAGCGTTGACACTGCGTTTCTGCGCTGCTCTCTGCGCGCAATCTTATTTGCAGCTGTATCATACAAATAAATGGTTAAAAAAATCATAAATTGTGATTTCTGAATTTTTTTTTTAGATTATGTCTCTCACAGTGGACATGCACCTACGATGACAATTTCAGACCCCTCCATGATTTCTAAGTGGGAGAACTTGCAAAATAGCAGGGTGTTCAAATACTTATTTTCCTCACTGTATATATATATATATATATATATATATATATATATATATATATATATATATATATATATATATATATATATATACACACACACACACATTTTTTACTCACATAAGTGTGTTGTACCATTTCTGTCGGATCCAATATAGAAAGCACAGCATCGTTTTAAAAAAAAATGTAATCTGCAAATCCAGTCTCTTGTTTTATAAAAGAATCCGAGGTGAAATGAAGCAAACAAACACGCAATGTCTTTACCCATGTGAGCTGGAACTTCATTAAAAATAAAGTTCAACTGCATTCTTAATATTGGAGTCTGAAGGAAGCTTATACAGCGACTGTGTTCTTCAACAATCAGGAACTGCACATTATTTTTTAATCTTCAATGGCATGTTTATTGCATGGTAGCTCGATCCGGTTTGGCGGCATGTATGCCTATGATTATTTACTCGCATGCCTATGTTATTCAGCTCTGAAACTTACAGGATATTCTTATATTACGATGACCTTTTATATATCAAAAGCTCAAGGAAAAGTTGATAACTCAATGTGATATATGCTGTACACATTTGTGTGTTTTCAGTCCAGGTGACAAATAAAAAAAGTCAGCTTCTATTAAAAGAAGGTCATGAATTGAGAAATCACATTTTCCTTGATCTTTTGACATATAAGAGGTCATTGTGCAATAAAAATATCATACAAGTTTCAGAACTCAACACTTCCTTGTTAGTCCAAAAACAGCTCTCTTTTTTTTTTTTAAACCAAGCTCAAAAAAAAAGAATCATTTCCGATTTTGTCACATTACATAATAATGTGATGAAAGGCTGCCTCTCCAGAATTAGATCAATGCCTACTTCTACATCATTGCCTCTTTAGCCCCACTCACTGATTCACGCATGTCATGTAGGAGTAAATAGAGACGCAAACACAGGATTACTGCAGCAACCAAACCAGAACGATTCCTCTGAGAATGACAAGACGTTTTGCAGTGCCAAGCTGGGGAAAAACAGTCTTTGGCATTGCCATCCTTGTGATCCTAGAAAGTGGGGTTGAACTTTGTTTTTAAGAAACTTCCCACCAGAAGGAAGTTTGTTTTTTTCGCTTCATCATACTGTGGATTTCTTTTTTTGACAGTGGATTTCTTTTTCAAAGACAGTTTGACGCAGGTTTTTCAGAGAGACTGAAAACTGCATTGGATCCGACAGTATTGTCGCAACTAGGGGTGGCTGAAATACTGGTAGACACGATTAACTGGTAGAGATTTTGGACTATCATTTCTATACCGGTTACGCTCATGTGACGTTACTGTGCTACGCAGTCACTAAAGTTTATCTTTTGTATGCGTTTTTAAGTATTGTGGTTTTAAAACAAGCGATTTTAAACCATTGAAGCGCAATAAATAGCAAAAGACACTTCATTTCCGTATATGAGTGTGCTTTTTGCCGCCCATTTGTGCTTGAACGGTTATGTATCAAGGTAACCATGTATTTGCAAATAAACGCAGTCATTTATGTTTTAAGGTGAGACAAGGCAGGTGAAAACATAGTTTTTTCATTCAGTGGTCAATTTTGAGATTTTGGGCCAGTTTGCTCCCTTAACATGCAGCTTTCATGTCAAAATAAAAAATGGGTCAACATTACACATTAAGGTGGTTGATTCATTACATTGTTTCAACTTGCGCCTTTAGATTTCTACCGGAAATCACCAAAAGTTAGCATTCTAACGCGAGCTCCCGTGCCGTCTCCATTCCCTGAAACATGTTATGCCTTGTATCATTATAAAGCTCTCAGTCTCATACACAGCGCTGTCTAATCCAAATATGGGCATTTCCTTTGCAGAAATAACCAACCGCGAAAGTGTATGATTGGTCGATGCAAATTTCCGACTACGGGATTGGCTGCCGCTTCCTTGTTTATTCTCCACCTCAGAGAAAATGCAGACAACGCCGAAATCAGCTCATAAACATTCACAGAAATGACGCAACAGCTGTCACTTGTAAGAGCTAGTAAAAAGAAAGTAAACAACAAACAGATTAGACGATAAGACCTCGTCAGCGAATTAGATTCAATCAGTTATAGATGGACACACAACAAACAGGGAGAGTTCGTCTGCAGTTTGTGTGACTGTTGGTGTGTGTGTTTGTTAAGGTAGTTCTCTTCAGCTTAAGGCTATTGTTATTAATAATTTATCCATTTATCAATTTCCATGTGTTTTAAATATTATACACTACTGATATAAATGAACTGAATATATTTTGTTTGTAGGTTTCAATAGAAATGTATGAAATTATACAATATGCAATATAATTACACAATATATTGATATTATATTGATACAATATATTGAAATTATACAATATATTATATTATACAATATACAAAATTATACAATATAAAACAATATTATAGAGTATAATTTTTTTGTAAAAATTATACAAAATTTCTCAAAATGAGTTCTCTCACACACTCCGAGTCAGATATATCCACTTCAGTAGCACCTACAAGCACCAACTTTTGCAGTCTTATACTGAACTATATTGTGAAGGCTTTTACAGAGGGATTTGTTGATATATCATTCCTATCACTGTTTACTTGTCTTCAGTAAGCTTGAGTGTTTATTTTAGGCTAGTATTAGTTTTTTTAAATTATATTGAAAATGGTGATAAGAATTTTGACATTTCATAAAAACCTTATTTAAAGCAAAAATAACTATATTGTGATATATATCGTTATCATGAAATAAAGATACGATTTTGGTCATATTGCCCACCCCTAATTGCAAAACACAAGTGCCAGTAACAATGTTTTCATCATGTGTCACTATTGCTTTTTGTGATATTGATCGTTTGATATGTGTACTGAGTATTTATACAGTTACAGTAGCAGATAAATTGTGATTTGCTGTTCTTTCCTTTGCTCCGGAATTCATGGGTTATTTTGTATTAGGTTATACAATAACTTCTGTTCCATCATCAGTAAGACATTACAATACATTTCATTTGATTTAAAACACAACACTTCACTTTATTTGCCACAGCCAAGACTTATAAGGCATAATGTAATATGCAAAAAAATGTCACATTGTTGGCAAATGTTTCAACTGTAACAAGATATTTTCAACATCGGAAGTTTTCAAAACAATTCCACATGTGGGGACTTTGAAAATGATTTTAATATGCAAAACTGTTACCCAATAACAGCAGTGGGCGTTTACTTCCAAATCTTGAATGCAGCACATCCATCAAAACAGTGTTTGAAAGAGAGGGAGGAAAAAAGCTTATTACTTCTAAATTAGGATGTTTTTGATGTAAAAAAAAATCTTGATAACATTTTGGACCTCAGAGAACATTATAAAAAAACTGCAGTTCATGACCCTTTTAATGAAGATCAATGAAACCCTCGACAGGAAGAGGGAGCAACAGGAAATAATCTCTACCGTAAAACACTAATGCAATACTTTCCAGCTTGCACACAATGGGATTTCAGAAGATGTGATGTAATGTCTTTGCCATTGCATTACTTTTGACATGTAGTCATGTCATGAAGTTTATTTGCCTCCCATACAACAAAAAATATGCATGTATGTGTGTGTGTGTGTGGGGGGGGGGGGGGGGGGGGCAAGACAGTACTGGAAAAGGAGCTGCGATCCATCAAAGAAATGTTTGCACATTTGTAACAGAAACGTCCCATCTTATAGCTAAATCCCAATCAACACAGATGTAGGCGACGAACGTCAAAACAGAGTGCAAGTCTGCTTGTTTGTAAATGATCTGCTCTCTGGTTTGCGGTCTCGTGTTGTACATTCAAAGCAGCCTTGTAATTATGATTTCTGATATGTGAGGTGAGTTTTGCAGACTACTGGGTAGAGTGTCTAGCTTAGGCAAACTCAATTAACTGATCTCACCTCAATTTGTGTCAAAGAACCAGTGAAGAGGTGGAAAGGGCCTAAGATAACAGGATACCAACAGTGATAAAGTGGAAATGTGTGTGGGTGGGTTTCCCACTGAGGGCTCAAGTAGACGTGGAAGATGAAAAATTATGCATGTGTAAAACTATCAGCTATTCAGAACTACATAACAGAGAGCTGAACTCAACAGATCAAAGAGGAATAAAAACTTCACACATATTCATTCATTTACTTAAATCAATACAAAGTGAAACATCTTCTCACAATTTAACCCTCTGATATTGCTCAGTTGGGAGTCACATTTGTGTTGGTCATATAGGGTGACCAGATTTCTCATGGTAGAATACGGAACAGGATGGACAGGTACCCACTAATTATCTCACCTAAGCCGTTTGACAACACACTTAAAGGGGGGGGGTTCAATGCTATTTCATTTCATGCATTCTGACTTATTTACACTGTTAAAGAGTTGATTCTCATGCTAAACATGGCCAAATTTATTTATTTTTTTAAATGAGTTGGCTGTATGACGGAGTATTTCTTTGCCAAATGCACTCCTGGAGGATTCTAACAAGTTTTGGAAAGATTTATTGGAGTATAAAGGGCAGAATTCCTTGTATGGGCACTTCTCCCGGATGAGCGCGTGCGCACATTAATCAGAGCAAGAGCACGTCCATCAACGAGCTTTGTTCGGTTACGGGAGCCGTTCGACAGCAATGTCATTTTGTTTTTAGACCACAAAATCAACGTCACCAAAGAAGTGCGTTTCTGGTTGTGAGGGAAAGATAACCTTGTTCAGCTTCCCAAATAACCCAGCGTTAAGGAAACAGTGGATGCAGTTTGTTTTTCTAGAGCAGCAACGGAGTTCTGAAAGTGTGTTTGTTTGTTCCAGGTCCAGGGTTTTTCCTGCATTGAAATTTTTTTGCCGGCCCCCAAAACAAATTTTTGTCCCAGCAAAGCCTTATTTGATCAGTTATTGCAATTTATGATAGGGCGCATGTTAACTGTGACAGAGAGAACGAGCAGAGAGCCCTCCTCCGCGCGCACTCTCTGTCTTCAAAATAAGCACTGTCTTAGCTTTCTAATAATTCACATATTATGTTAATTAAAATCAAAAGGTCGGAAGACCGAATCCATGTTGCACGTGGCGCATTCAGACATTTTTTTCCTTGAATTACCGTTGGGTGTGAATTGCGCTCAAAAAACGTTGACTCGTCTCTGACCAGCTGACATAAACCATACTTTCAATAAACAGGAAACAAATTATATTCAGTTATGAAGTGTTTTCTGTGTGTTGACAAATCTTTCGCGATGTTCTAACAGACGGGATTCGCCCATAACGCGTCTGCTAATGTCCGATTTGCGACCTAATGACTCCTCTGAACCGAATCATTTTAACGACTGGTTAAAACATCTGATCTGTCCAACACTGAACTCACGAATCAGTTTAATCATTTACTCTGAACATCTGAAATGAGAACACAAGTGTGCGTACCCAATTTAGCAAGAGCGGTTAGTAAGAATTAGTTTTAGTCTTTCAGTTTATTTATGTTGAGAATGTGTAGTAAAATAAATATATAATAGACTGGAGAGAGGTGAAACCAGAAAAAAAGTTGTTGTTAGCTAGCTGACCATTTTACTAAATTGTATATGGCAGAAAATTAGGCTTTTTTTTCTAATACTACTTTTTAATATTGATATGATTATATACCAAAACAATTATCTGTAAATAGTGTAAAAAATGAGGAACAAAAACAAACATCAAGGTATCAAAATAAAATAAGCAAACATTACAAACTGTTTCTTTGAATTTATTTTGAATTTATTGTCAGTATTGCGCTTGCAGATCACGCGGGTAGGATACTTTTTACTGTGCGTGTGTGTGCGTGTGTGGATGACCATGTCTGTCAGCCACCACCGAAGACCATTTTTGACCCAGGAAAAACCCTGAGGTCTTGAGTGGAAACCGCAGGCGAGGAGTGAAACTGCATCAAATGTGTGTGTTTTGTTGGCAATCGGCATGCAAGAGCAAATAAATGTAAAAAACACAAACGCATAGTGAATTAAAAGTTATCAAGGGATAATGCCATGATGTATTGTGTTTGTGTGTGTGTGTGTGTGTGTGTGTGTGTGTGTGTGTGTGTGTGTGTGTGTGTGTGTGCTAGTGACTCTTTAGCTCCGCCCACTGCACGCCCTCCACGAGTTAGGCTGTTTTCAGAAAGAATCAGTACAGTGTATCTGTCTTTTATAAATATGATAAAACTAAAGACTCTTCGGAGATATGAAGGATGCAATACGACTCTACTCAAGAGTAACATGAGATTGACAGAAATTGTGTGTGTTAGGTCCCCTTTAAGCAGCATCCACTAAGGTTGGCCAATATGACCAAAAACTTATTTCATGATATGAGAAATTATATTTCATGAAAACGACAAATATCATATATCATTTTATCTCACTCACTTGAAATGAACATGAAGCTTCCACAAAGAAAAGTTTGCAGCAATTAAGTGGCTTTGAGCCAAAGATGAACAAACAAGTTCAGACAAGACTAGGGTGACATTTAAGGGATAATAATGGATATTCATTATACGCTTATTACACAGATTTTCTTTCCCACATAAATAATTACGGGGACATATTGAATTGAGATTACTGGTTTAAATCTTACCTGTATATAAATCCATTTTGTATAGTGCACAAAATCGTCCAGACAAGATGATGACAAGAAGTTATAGTAATAATTATAGTAATATTAATAGTAAATATTAAAAGTCTTCTCATTTCATTTTCAATACAATCAAAAACAGAGACGCAAGTTGCATTAATGAAGCGAGAGAGCGCGTCCGTTGTGATAGGTGGATGTGCGCTGTTATAATGCATTGCTATTCACGACGGTCATTATAAGGAAGGAAATCCCACAGAATAATCGTGATAATTTGGGTCATTATAATCGTGATATGAAATTTTCATACCGTTCCATCCCTAATTTCAACCTCTTATGCGAGTGTGTGTAAGTGAACGTGTTTGAGTGGGTGTCTGTCTTGTACTCTCAATGTGTCAGGTTAACCTCTTCCTCTTCTGTCTGTTTTTTTACTGCAATGTGGCTGAATTATTGATTTTATTTCATGCATTTGCAAAAACCATCTTTGTGTTACAGTCACACAAGTTCATATATGTTGGGGGTGGGGCGTCAGACCAGATGTGGAGAATGTTTGAGGAAAGCTGTTTAAGGATCTGTTTGGTGACACTAGTTGCACAGAAATAAAAAAAATTCACCCCTAAGAAAAGTTGGGAATGTAAGCAAATCAACCGGAAACAGAAAAAGCAAGTACTGGATGTAAAAATCAAACTTCAGAATAGCAAACCTTGAACTAGTGATGTACATAAAAATAATGTGCAAATCAATTCGGCGTCTTACCATTTCAATGCAGCATGTCTGCGCGTTTCAAAAAACAATCTGAAATAAGAGTAGAAAAATCAATTCCGCGTCAAAGACGAGATAAACAGAACCAGCTCCATTATAAAACTGAACGGTCTCATGCAAACGGCCGATGCTTATCGTGGTGAGAAACAGATTGAGGTGAAAGTGTGGCATTCAAGGTAGTTTCACACCAGCTAGAGTGAAGACCACATTACAAGTTGAGAACAGACAGGAAGTCATCAGAGGTAAACATGAACGTTCGCAAGACCCTGCGCGTCACCATGGCAACCGATGCATCAGTGGAGACCTGCATTAAAATCAATAACTGGTGCTCTTACACTTATTAGTTCTACAGCTAATAGAGCAGTTTACAGCGATTTTTTTACTATCCACATTATTTTCTTAATTTGCAATTTGTCTTTTTTCAGTAAAAAAATATTGAAATATCCTTTAAAGAACACAGATCTGTCAAATAATACTTTATACAGTAAATGAGTAAAAACTTTTTTTGAAGTCCATAAAAAATGCATCTATCCGTCAAATAACTGCTCCACGCGGCGCCGGGGGGTTAATAAAGGCCTTCTGAAGCGAATCGATGTTTGTGTAAGAAAAATATCCATATTTAAAACTTTATAAAGTAAAGTTTCGGCCGACCGCCTTCCATATTCAATATATGGAAAAAGTGTTGAAAGTGCCTCTGCCGAAACGAAAGACAAACGCGACCAGGTCCGCTCGTCATGATGTCCCGTACGCATCTTGAATTGCAACTTTCGACACTTTTCCACAGAAGACGGTCGACCGAAACTTTACTTGATAAAGTTTTAAATATGGATATTTTTCTTACACAAACGCATCGATTCGCTTCAGAAGGCCTTTATTAACACCCCAGAGCCGTGTGGAGCAGTTATTCGACGGACAGATGCATTTTTTTATGGACTTCAAAAACAGAGCAACTACTACTGCTATTATACAGCTTGGATTAGCCTGCACTTTAATATAACTCCAATTTTATTCGTCTGATAGAAGAATGTCATATACACCTAGGATGACTTGAGGGTGAGTAAATCATGGGCTAATTTTCATTTGTGGGTGAACTATCGCTTTAAAGCATGACCGTTTGTCCGGGACAAGTGGATTTTTTGAAGGGGCAAGTGAAAGAGAATTTGACATGCCCCACAGGACAAGTATCCTAATTAAAAAGTCAATAACAAAAATAACTATGGGATCACCAAAACGGGAGAATGATTCTGCATTCATTTAGTGTAAGTGGCGATTGATAGTGAATACTAATTATAATATATAATGAACTGATGGTAACAAGGTTGTGCTGTTGACGCTCGCGCAGCCTCATGAAGAGAAATGGAAACAAATGAAAGAAACTCAGTAAGATACTGTGTTTTACAAAATTTTCAACTAAATATCCAAATAAATCTAATTAGTAAACTGAATTAACCATATAAACTAAATTACTGATCTAATTACTGATCTAATGCCCACATTGTCACTGTATGACAATTGAAATGAGCTGATGACATCACCGTTTTCTCCGGAGTGGCTACACGAATAAAATTCTGTTGCATTATTTTCCCGTTTAACACTGTGAAGCTGCTTTGAAACAATCTGCATTGTAAAAAGTGCTATATAAATAAAGTTGACTTGACATACTGTGGTAGAAATTCAAAATGTGAAGTTTTTATATTTATAACATACGATACAGTTAAAGGTGCCCTAGATTGAAAAACTGAATTAACCTGGGCATAGTTGAATAACAAGAGTTTCAGTACATGGACATCACATGAGTCTCCAACACCATAGCTTCCTCCTTCATATGTAAATCTCGTACATGAAAAACACCACGGAAAAATAGGCGAATCTCAACATAACACTGACTGTTACGCAACAGTCGGATCATTAATATGTACGCCCACAACATTTGCATGTCCAAGGCCAGGCGGAACTGCACAGCCGAATCATCGGAAGTCCTGCAGGTATTGTGAAGAAACAAGCGTCAAGCGAGGATAGCGAAAAAGGCAGATCATGGAAATAAATGTTATGTTCCAGGCTGTGAGGACTTTTCATACCCTTCCCACAGAACAAAACTGTCAACAGGCTGATGTTTATCTATAACCGGATACCGCAACAATTTAACTCAAAGTTGTTAGTTTGCTCAGCCCATTTCACCACGGACAGTTTTTCTAACCTGGGACAATATCAAGCAGGCTTCGCTCAGCGTCTGATACTGAAGAAGGGGGCAATTCTATACACCCTCAAGCAGTAAGTAGTGATTTTATCCACTTCAGTACTCTACTATCAAACAACATATTTACGCGCTACCCAGTTCGCTGTTTAGAGTTTGGGATTCAAAAGGAAGAAGCTATCATTGTAAAATCATACAGTGACACATTACAATAATTAAAATGTTTTTACAATGCTAAAAACAAAGTTGTGACTGCTGACGTAATGAGTTAACGTGTAAAGTTAATGTTATATGCTAGTTAACGTTTAGGCTGAAGTTCTAGTAATGACATAACAGATGCGTTTTGCAGGTTCTTACTGAAAATAAAGACTAAAATTACCACTCAGAAGCGTCCATTTTCAATCTCAAAACAATTGGTTGTTCCTCAAAATCTGCGTATTCGTCAGAAACAGGATCAAACATATAAGGTTGGATGCCTTAACTCTCTATTGTCATGACGGACAGTATAACGTTAGATGTGTTTGCTGTCACTGAAGCTACTGAAATGAGCCGCGCAGTGAAACAGCCAATCAGAGCAGAACTCTACATTAATATTCATGAACAAGGCAATGTTTTACTCGGACAAGTGAATGACCGATATACTTATCCAAAGGACAAGCACATGAAAAGGCTTCATGTCGAGCCCTGCTTTATCTCATGAATATATCTTGGATTTTTTTACATTTATTTTTATATCCTTTTTGAAAATTATTAAATTTTATTCTTTAAACAAGAACAACTCAGGCAATGCTGTAAAATAACAATAATAATAGCTTCCTATTTTAACGATGTTTAGATAGTTTTTAATATAATAAGACAAAAAAGCTGATTAAATTGTTATTTTGTAGTGCAACAGAAGAAATGTACAACTGAGTAATTTGTGCTAATATGATAATAAAAACAATAATATTATATTACATTAAAACCATGGAAATCAGCTTGGTCGCTGGTTAACAAGCAAGGCAACTGCTTTTTTTTCCCCCTGCTTTCTTTTTAAGAAAAAAGAAAATGTCATATTACTTTTCTCTTTTCAGTCAAAGATGTACTTTTTATGATGCAGGTAATTAGTTTTTTTCTTTTGATCCAAAAGAGGAAAACTAATTTTGCAGAGAAAAACATCTCTCATTTTGTGAGAAAAACAAAGCTAAGTGGAGTGTAATTAGGTGCTAAATGTTGCTCTTTACAGTCAGAGGTCAAGCACACGACAGGGATGTTGATCAAAAGCCATGTAGCAGTCCAAAATGTCAGAACCTTGACAATAATTACACGTGAAAGAGGCCACAAAATAAGCAGAGGCCACAAAATAAGCAGAGGCCATAAAGACAAATGGATGGAGAGCAAAAGAAATAACATTCTGTATGAGAGAGAGGGATTTCATTAGTTGCTTATTAAGAGATGCTTCTGCAGTTTAATAATTCAATATACATTCAATTGCCGTTCTACTTCACATGGACCCTGGCTGTGTTCCTGACCAAGTAGATAATAAAGATTGTTCAACCAGTATAAATCTGTGTAATATTTCTTTTAAGGATGTGCAAAATGTTTACAAATGAAAGCACCTCTTTATAATAATGTTAAGACCTGCCCTCCTTGGTTACTGTTGCTATCCCTCTCATGCTCTCCATCTAGCTTTTGTTCTGCTTCTAGCAAACATGGGGAGGCAGAATCAGATTCAGTGAATTACCTTTGCCATTATTAAATACCATATGGATAAACCATGCCGTTTTATCTGGTAAATGCATACAGATGCCAAAAGGGCTCAAAATGTCTTGGAAGATCATATTCAAAACAAATTAAGGAAAAGAAATGCTTGATGGATAAGGCAAATGCTTATGTTTGAGCCTAACTTTTTGTTTATTAATAAAAAATGATACCTATCATATCAATTGTTTTTTATTATTATTATTATTAGTAGTAGTAGTAGTAGTAGTAGTAGTATTTATTGTTGTTTCATACTGGACCACTTTACCTGAAAAAAAAAAATAATAATTCTGAATTAACCTCTTAAAGGCCAGATTTACTAAACAGGGCAAATTAGCGTGAGAGCACAATTTCAAAAAAGCGCAGATGGGAGTGGACAGTTCTGTGCGTGATCTACTGACAACACGAAAATTAAAGGACATATTGCAGGTAAGAGCCCCCAGTGAGCTAATGTATAGAAAAATAATGTAGAAACTAGATTTAAATATAAATACGCTACTACGGCTTCTAGAATCGTTTGTTTTTTAGCAAATTTTACTTCAGCATCTAAAAAACGGAAGTGACGTAACAGGAGGGAGTGCGGTCAATTTCAACAATAGGAAAACAATGGATCGCAATGATAGTTCGGACGCTGAGGAAATTGTATATGTTTATTTATACTCTTATCACAGACCACAGCCATACAATTACGACAGACAATTAGAGGCAGTCCAGGATTAGACAGAACAAAGATTAGAGGAGACAAATGGAGTTGTTGTGTGAGGAGATTCAGTGGAGAACAGAGCAGGTATCTCGGTGAGAGACCAGTGTTAGCTTATAGACACAGGCATGATAAACATGGTTCTGTGTGTGATTTGGCTACTAGCAAAGCCAATGTTTTGGGTTAATAGTTCTTGCGACAGATATTTGGCTATAATCGTTCTAAAAATACAAAAGTAACAGTGCCATTCAGTAGCGATCATTATAGATCTTGAGGACTGAACAGCTTCTGCTCGATCATCACTAAAATGTTCTGGGTCTGATTTGGGCTCAGATTGGTATGGTTTTATTGACGCCATTGTTTCTAATACTGACCAAAGCACAGTCTACCGGTGAAGGGAAGGGGCGTGACGTTTCCGACAAACGTGCACTGCGGTTAGCGAATCACAACACACTGGGCCAGCTAACCAATCTGAGCCCATTGAGTATTTTTGAGGGACTGGCTTCATTGGCAGTGTAGAATAAAAGGTCAAATATATTGAAAATAATGCAATTTTTTTTCAAACAAAGCATGAACACATGTTACAGTGCACCCCACAAACACAATCAAGCCTTCAAAAGAATGTGTTTTACCACCCCTTTAATATGTTTGTGTGGGAACTTGGTGTGTTCCGCGCTTAAAACAAGCCGACTGTTAACTGTTAAAGATTGCACCCGAACACGCATGCACCGAACATCCCCCCCAAAAAACAAAAACTCTCCGGTTCTACGCGATTCACGTAAATGACCCAATTGACCAAGAAAACGGCGATTGACGCCGAAAAGCGACAAGTTTGCAGGTGTGATTCTGTGGGATTTCCTTCCTTATAATGGCCGTCGTCAATAGCAACGCATAACGCATAAATAATAATTTTGTGTAAATATAATCTCTAATATTATCTCTGTAAATATATTCTCAAGCAATATTCTCATCAGTGTTCAGCTATAATGCATTTAAATCAGCATTTTTTGTGTAAGAGCCCAAACAGTATCCTAGTGAAATAATGCATATCCATATTTCCATATGATTTGACAGTTTATTTTATTAAATATCAAAAAGTGTGCATCATACCTGACACCTAGATGAACACTTTAAAGTCAATTTTATGACTGTCATCCTCTTCAAATGCTATTGAAGTTTGAAACGTGTATAATGTTACCAATGTTGTGTGTAGCTTTAGAGACGGTCCCTAAATTCGCGAATATTGGATCAGATGCGCTGTGGTTCTGCCGTGTTTGTTTGAGACTATTTTCACTGCTGAAATAGAACAGCAACAGTCAATCACTGTGTGATGAGTGAATCTACTGCGTACATCCCACATTTATCTCTGCTTTGAGTGCATTTTTCAGTGAGTGAGAGCGGCGCGTGCTCTGAAAATAGAGAAGACTATAATAAGTTCAACCGCCAAAGTGGCAAGTGTGCAGCCGAAATAACACTACAGCCGCAAATGGCGGTTGTTAATGTCAAGCCCTGATTATTATCCCTTAAATGTCACCCTAGTCTTGACTGAATTTGTTTGTTCGCTTCACGTTATTATTTCCCAGACGTAGTTTTGGTATTGAGGTCAAAGTCCACTTGCCTTGCGTTCGTAGTTTTGAAGTGTTTCCCCTATTACAGTGACTTTCTTCTGGCATGTTCTGCAGACAGGATGACCATCTTCGATTAAGTTTCCCTCAGGACTTTTGTAAAAGCCAAAATATGACCACGCCTCAGATTTGGTCCTTTTAGAAGTCTAAACAATCCCTCGAGTGCTGTCACTGCCTTCTGCCATTTCTTCTCATTCAAAAACAGCGGTGCGCTGCACCAGACTGACGCTGACTGGACAAGATTTACCGCAAGTTTTCACAATCGTGATAAATCACACGCGGTTTTAATGATAATTAAATTTTAAACGATATTACTAACCGTCACTAAATTGTATTGTGAAACCGGTAATAGTTTCATCCCTACCGCAAACCTTAGTAAATCACCTTGCATGATTCATTTAAATACTCTCCTCCCATAAAGTTTGCATCTGAAAGGGAAACTCCTACCAATTTTGCATATGCAATGAGGTCAGCCGCAAAAATAACCCTGTCCACACGTCTTTTTTATTTATTTATCCCTGTGTGTCTTTAGTAAATCCTGACAGTATTTTTTTTACGTCAAAAGAGGATTTGTGCTGGTGCAAGCTGTTAGTAAATCTGGCCCTACGTGTTTGATCTTTGCAAGGCAATCCAGACCAAAGGATAGCCTTCTTCCTTTCTTTGGAAACTATGTTGTTTTCTCTAGCACAACCATATCCTGCTGTACATTTCCTTGCTAAGTGCAAAGGGCATCTGTCTAAGCACTAATCTTTAGATTGTGTTTTAAGTCTGGGGGGGGGGACAGCTTGTGTGTATAGAACAAACACCCACAGTTCAATGAATTTGCAAGTGAAAAGTGTTGAAGTGCCAATGAGATTACCGCAGGATTCAGGTACTGCATTCTGCAGTGCAATAACTCGGCACCCGAGAGCAAATCCACCACAAGCTTCTAGAGAACTCAAAACAAACAGAGAGAGGGCAGGAATTCACTAAGCTTGAGGGCAAAGTTGCAACTTTAGTCCAGCTGGCTCAAAGCCCACTTACAGTACAGCTCTGACTCCTCCTCCAATGATATTGAGGGGAGGGCAGATGCTTTTGCTGGAGCCAGGAAATCAGGCCAAGGACTCCCACTTGAAAAGCACAGCGAGAACGTGGGTCTTAAAGGAATAGTTCACCCAGAAATGACAACTCATCATTATACTCATTCTCATGCTTACCCTTAATCCAAACCCATGTGACTTTCACCACCAAAAACACCATGTATAGCTACCCGATCAGTACCGTTCTCTTATGCTCATCAAGCCTGCATTTATTAGATTAAAAATATATAGATTACAGCAATTATTTAATACAGTTTTTTATTTTATTTTAATATGCACTACCAGTCAAAAGTTTGGAATCATTAAGATTTGTTAATGTTTTTAAAGAAGTCTCTTCTGCTCACCAAAAATACAAAAAAATGCTGTAATATTGTGAAATATTATTAAAATGTAAAATAACTGTCTTTTATTTGAATATATTTTAAAAGATAATTTATTCCTGTGATGTCAAAGCTGAATATTCAGCATCATTACTCCAGTCTTCAGTGTCACATGAACCTTCAGAAATCATTCTAATATGCTTCCAAACTGTGTGTATCTGTGTGTGACTTATTAGCAAAAATGAGTTAGTTGTTTTTAAAACCTTCAAAATGATGTATAATTTGTTGGAATAAGACCAAAAAAATGGCTGAGCCACACCTGTTTGTTAAGTCGTACGAGTCAGTTAAATTTAGTTACAGTTTTCTGAAGGTTCCAAAGCAAAAATCACCTAACAACCATACCTTAATCCCTGGTAATAACACCAAGTCAAAACCCATATCTATATTCAACTTTCCATGATACCACAATTGTTTGATTACCATTAATTGAGACTACATTAATCAGAATATATATTAAAAAAAACCCTGTGGTGAAAATCAAGTTTTTAATGTTGTTTATGTGTCTAAGTGGCATTTTTAATATGCTTGAAGACAAACCACGTGCAAATGCAGTATTTCAGTAAGAGTATTTTCTCTTAAAACTGCAGTGAACCAAAGACAGTCTCAAAAATGCAGTTTCACTGGTGTTTCTGACATCACAAACTTCCTTGTAACTACCTTAGGCGGGCATTAGCATATCATTAAAGGGGTGGTAAAACATTCTTTTGAAGGCTTGATTGTGTTTGTGGGGTGCACTGTAACATGTGTTCATGCTTCGTTTAAAAAAAAATTGCATTATTTTCAATATATTTGACCTTTATTCTACACTGCTCTGTCCCTCCTTGTAAAACGGTCTAATGCTTTCCGGGTTGTATGAAGTCAGTCCCTCAAAAATACGCAATGTGCTCAGATTGGTTAGCTGGCCCAGTGTGTTGTGATTCGCTAACCGCAGTGCACGTTTATCGGAAACGTCACGCCCCTACCTTTACCTGGAGGCTGTGCTTTGGTCAGTATTAGAAACAATGGCGTCAATAAAACCATACCAATCTGAGCCCGAATCAGACCCAGAACATTTTAGTGAAGATGATCGAGCAGAAGCTGTTCAGTCCTCAAGAGTAAAGACTGCGGATCTATAGTGATCGCTACTGAATGGCACTGTTACTTTTGTATTTTTAGAACGATTATAGCCAAATATCTGTCGCAAGAACTATTAACCCAAAACGAACACTAAACAATGGCTTTGCTAGTAAGTTAGCCAAATCACACACAGAACCATGTTTAGCAAGCCTGTAGATAAACAATACATAAAAGCTCTAATCAAAGAATCATTTACACTAATGCCAAGCTCGCTGTTGAGATTTTATCGTTAGTGTTTGTAACGATAGGTGTTCATCGGATAACGTTAAGTATGAATAAGCATTTTAACAGACTGGTTTGCAGAACAGCTTTGTCATCTGTTTACTTCCTTGCTACAACGCATAATTAACGTATTACAGGAAAACACATCGATGAAAAATAAATCAGACTTACAGGTTGTGGCCCGTGAACAGCTTCTGTTTGTAAATCCAGCTTTCAGGTCAAGCCGTTGTGCATATCCTGCATTGAACTCGCGAAGATTGTGGAAGTTTTCCTCCGTGAAATGTGCTGCGGGAGGGAGCCCCGCGCGCGCCCGTTCCCCTCCGTCTCAAACACACGTGCATATAACATGCTGTATGTTAAACGCTCTGCAACGCACCCCCGTCCCACAAGGAAGGCTGAACAAAGCAAGTGCCCCAGACCTGAAATCCGGATGAAAATAACAGCGTTTCGTCGGCATTGCAGCAACACCACTCCAGCCTAACTAACTTATACCACAACAGCGCCGCGATACAAAATGGCCTCACCCCCCCCCCCCCTTATTTAATATTATCGGAGGAGGGGTTTATGTAAATATTGAGCCTGGTGATGTCACCAACCCTGGAGGAATGTGTGTAGTCGCCTACTGGCCGTTTGCTGTAGTCCTTAGAAACTGATTTCTTTAAAAGCAAATATCTCCCTTTGCTTTAAACTTTGAACGTTGTAACTTTGCAGATGTTGTTTATGCTAAAGCAGCAACATTACACGCTAGCTAAAGTTAGAATAGTGAAATCGTGGTTTACCACCCCTTTAACTGTTATCTGAAGCAGAAGCCAGGTTATCCCGCTATGTTTCTGTTAACATGAAAAATCGGGTAGATTTAGCAATATAGCGTTAGCGGGTGAATTGACCTATCGGTAAGCCCCTCCCATCGAACGCCGATGAGCCAATGGCAGTTGAGTATCAGTTGCGCTGGGACCGGAACGCAGACATCTTTAGGTGTCAGCGCCATAGAGAAACATTGGAAAATCCGAAACTGTCATCGGTTTGATGGTGTTTATGCTACAAAAATGGTAAACATCGTGCCTGAGGTACTGCAACACTGATTCCAGGGATCCTGAGAGGATTTTCTGTTTGTCACACTCTAATTAAGTTACTATTAAAGTTAGTAATTCCCTGCTAACCTACAAACCGACTAACTATAATTAACTGTTCTCATGCAATGGTGTAACTGTTAGGTCAGAAACACGAAGGTCTACATTTCAGTGCATCTCTCCATATTATTAAACTGATTAAATGTGAATTTATGTAATCTTACCCTGCGGTACATGAACAGTGTTGATCCTGGATGTTATCATCTGCGATCGTGACAAGAGGCTTCTCCCGTTTGCATTGAGATCCGTAAACCATCGCTTCCAAATTAATCTCTCACCATATTTATTTTATTCCTATTTTATTTCTGTGAGTTTAGATATGTTTAAAGGTCTGCATTATCTGTCTTAAAAGGAGGACTTCTATTTTGACGGGTGTAATAGTCTACGGGTAAGTTAGTGAAAGGGAAAGCTCGCACGCAGTTGTTTTGCAAATACAAAGTTCACCAGTTATTAACTGCACCCCCGAAAAGGCATAAGGTCTGTGTATATGTTTGTTTACTGTGAGTGTTTTTATGTATTTTGCTGTGTATGTTAATGGTTATGCCACGGAGAGAGGGCTAGAGAGAGAGAGTTTGTGAATGAGACGTTAAGGCGCACTTATGCTTTGTTTGTACAGCTCTCTGTTTGTTTGTCCGAGTTAGCAACAGTAACTAAGGGGGGCGGGGCTTACCGATAGGTCAATTATGTGTATGATGTATATTACGATGTTATGATGAACTATGCCTTTCTAAGGATACTGACTGATACTGAAGGCAGACTGAGATGGCAAACGGGAACATGGTTTGTGTAACATTAGCAACACATTATTAGCTGTTTAATAACGTAGTCAAGCAAAAGGATAATCATATTAATTACTGTTATGTGTCCTGACGTTGTAAAAAGAGCCATTGTGCATTGTTTACTGGCCGACTGTATTTCTGAGCTTGTGTGAGTGAGTGGGGGTGGGACTAATTTGCATATTCATACTAAATTAAGTTAGGGTGTAGAGTTACATTCAAGCTATTTTAAGGCACAAAGAATTTGTTCTCTCAGGAAAAAAACATTTAAATACATAGGTAATTTTGGGAACCAGAGATGAGTTTTAAGGGATAAACTTATTGACTACAGGGGGACTTTAAGACCAGGTGTTAATTTAAGACATAACAAATAATGTTGATGAATACTCATAAAGACAGATATTTTGAAATACTGTAATTCTGTGTATATGTGTATATCGGGATTGCGCGCTGTCTGAGTTCGAGTAAGATTGTTTTGTTTACATCAGCCTGAATTTATCACATTTCATTGGTTCAGACATGCCATCTCATGGTCTCATGCCATCGAGAATTGCAGAAATTTGCATGTTTTTTGCACATGGCACTACTCACACCTCTATTCTTGCTGAATAAGTACAGCGTTGCATAAATGGACTGTAAAAGGCAGTCAAAAACAGATGCGTATTTGGTGGTGGCACCACATCACCCACATTCCACTGCTCGGAAAACTGTACCATTTCCTTTTTGTCATGTTCTACTGTACAATAGGCTTTTCATAATGCGTTGCATCAAACAATCTGTTCCTGGAAATAGGCCTAAGCTGTGCAGAAAAGTATTGCCCCACTAACCCCTATTAGACAGGGCCATGTGCAAGCTATTCAGATACATGGTAGATTCACACAGGACATGCGTCATTATTAAATAAAAACTGAAGCGAATGTTTCTTTAAAACTCTAAAAGGAGAAAACCAAATAATATTTTAACTTTTTTTATTTTAAAAAGATGCACAACATTGTTTTAAAATATCAAGCAGTCAACTCCTTTTAAATTAAGATACACTCTTAAGTATGCATCATTATATATTAGAGCTGCACAAACTGAGAATTTAAACAAAAAATAGATCTGAATGCGCTGTGATCGTACTTTTCAAAAGGTTTAATAGGCCAATTATTGACATTTAGGAATAAGATCGTTTGAATAGAGATTTGTGATCTTTTAACCTGATAACCTGCGTCAGGACGAGGACGCACTGAAGCTTTGTTTAAGCTTTGTCAGACGTAAGTAATTACCTTGACAAACTATACATCAATAAAAAGATCGAAGACTCAAGATTCCATTTTTTACTTCTGTTTTATTCTCAAAGTCTTATAGTGACCGTAATTTGTTAATATGTGTCAGGAGTTATGAATATGAAAACCGGCGTTGGTACCTTTTGATTGTAATATGAGCGTCAGCTGCTCCCATTCAGAAAAAACTCCTCTATGCTCGTCATGAAGACTCGCGACAAAACAGGGCTTTTAGTTCAAAAGTGTGCAGATGTGGAGGAATATTAACAGATTCTCATATGCCTGTGTCAAATTTCTATACAGAGAATTGTTATTTATTAAATCTTTCCCCAAAATGCACAGATGTAATCATTATGAGCGCTGGATACTCTGATGTGTTGTGTTTTCAGTTCATACTGGCAGCCGGAGGGCGCTCTTTGCACATGTAGTCCATATTTGGTACAGACGAAGAAGATGTATACCATGTGACATTCCAGGAACTACAGATAGATACGTTTGAAGACAATAAACACACAATCACGACGATTTATGGTTTATCTGTGTTCTTTATACCATGTTGGGTGTTTTCATAATAGATTATATTTATAATGCAATGCTATTCAACATAGCTTTTATAATTATGCAGAATATTGTAAAAATATATATTTGTTGTCTGATTTATTTTATCCGAAGCCACGAGATCACAGAAGGTTATTTGAAACACTTGACTTGTGATTTAAAGTAAGTTTGGAGTAAAAACATGGTTTTAATCTCATAAATTGTTGTGTTTTGATGGTGTGCTAAGCTAACATGCTAGCTAGCTCGAAGATGCACCTGCCACAGAGCAAATACGTTATTTTTATGAATCATTTTGATAATTAAAACTCTCTGAAATGTTTCTATTTTCAACAAGGGCATTTCAAACAGTTTAGAAAAGGGGTCTCCAACTCATTTTACCTGGGGGCCGCTGGAGGTATTACACCGCATTAAGTATTACATATAAAAAGTGTTTCAAGTATTCAAAAAAAAAGTAGCGCAACTGATCCAATCTTCTCAATCTTTATTATTAACAGTTCATTCAACATGAATGTCTCTTCTGAACATGAACTGTTCCTTTGAATTTGAACTAAATATAGCCTATAGAAATTAAATCATGTAATATGAAATAATTAATGATTTTAATTTTATTTTAAATAATAGACTAATTCACAGCAAGGCTGAACCAGGTCAAACAAAACAGTGAGCGAAATTCTAGGTCTAATTCTAGTTGGGAAATAATCTTTTTGGGACTATTTGTAAACAATATGTGCATTAATTTGCGTCAAATATATTATTAGTCCCGATATTCTTTGCATGAGTGAGTGAATAAATACATAGATCCGCGATTTACTTACGGATACCCTAGTGGTCTGGTGGTCGAATTTTTGTCAACCGTGTCAAAGGTTCCGGGTTCTAATCCGCTCTCATATAGTTTTTCTTCATTAAAATCAAAGATGTTCATCAATTATTGTATAATAAGACCAAGGACACGTTTGCATCAGAATCCTATGGGTGACGTCACGGACACTACGTCCATATTTTTTTACAGTCTATGATTTTAACCTATGTTTTTAACAGACCCACGAAAGTCGCGCTATGATTGGACGTTGGACAGCGTAGCGTGGCACGGGGACGTAATGACGTACCATTAATCTATCTATGTTCTATAACATGTAAAACGGGAACATGAACGGAATATTCTAAAAGCAACTCATGTAAACACCTTAATCAGAATATTGTCTTATTGAGAGTAAGATCAATAATTAGATTATTACTGCTGTCCATGTAAACGTAGTCACTGACGAGCGCTGTTAAATTCGTTCCAACTGTCTGATCAGCTTTGTTCGTCTGTTCCTGTCAATCACGCGGTGTCGACCAATTATACCGCACGAGGGAGGGGCGAGCCAACTCTCTCTTTCACACACACACACACACACACACACAATAGGAGGCAGCAAGCGTGGCAAGCACTGCACACGCAACGATTTAGCAAAAAGGTGCTTTTCAGAACAACGCGCTGGCCGCACGAACACTAAACTTTGATGTCAAGAAGGAGGCCACAAAATATCATCCTGAGGGCCGCGAGTTTGGGACCCCTGGTTTAGAAGGTGAAGTGAGAAGTTTGATCCAAAAAAACGAGGTTTGAATAGAGAGTTGTCAGTGATTACAATGAAGACAAAATAATAAGATAATTAGAGCCATAATCAAGTCAACTTTATTTATTTACCACGTCACCAAACTTATAATCAGGCCGGAGAGGAGTGAATGCACCACGAATGCAGTTTGCACCACAAAACAATAGAGACAATAAACTGAATGGTAGCTCAGAAGATGGCAATAAACATCAGTTAACATTTTAGAGTCTTCTCAAAATAAATTCACATGACGATCTTGAAAAACATTTCATAATATTTTGAGTTTTAGACTTTTCATCTTCAGATTTGAAATATAACATGGTCAGACATGTGGCTTCAGCTGCAGTGCATTTCTAGAACTTCAATTTTATTTTCATAAAGATATTTAACAAAAATACATTTCTAATAACTTTACAAAAATGTGAAGCTTATTATGAAAAAAAATTCTCATTGTGACAATAATACATTTTGACTTTACAGTAAACTGCCAAGTGTCTGTTTTCAAATGAGTGCAAAGGGTTCATGAACTGTATCTGTTTTAGCCATTTCTTGGGATTTCTCAAAAGTGGGGGTGCAAGCTAACAGGTTAATGATTACTTGTGCAGCTCTTTTATGTGTAAAATATAATAATAAATAGTACCAATAATTGTTTAATGCACCCATCGAAAGACAGGCTGAAATGGACTAAAAAATAATAATAACCACAATAATTGAATACAAATTAAAATATGTGACCAGTTTTTTTTTTAGGTCATAAAATATGGTGGTGGAACGTGAGTATTTCACAGAGTATGTAAATGAATGACTCAGAAAGGACTTGTTTTTCCCTGATCAGTCACACAGACACTTTTATAAACTTTACCATATATTCAAGAGCCATGGCTTAGTTGAGTCTGGCAAATTAATGTCACCTCTCAACAGTTTCTATCCAACAGAAGAAAAAAAAAAAGGTAAAAAGAGTAAAAAAAACAATAATAAATGATCAAATAACGGAACAGCACTAACGTCGACAGAGAAAATTGCTTGAAAAATAGCCTCAAAATCAGTTCTGTATTTCCATTTCAAAAATAATAATCAAAACAATTTAATGGTTATCTTCTCATTAGTCCCACCGCAGCAGAAAAGTAAGTGAGCTGCTAGAAGGTGGAAAGTCGCAACTTCAAAAGAAACACCAATTATTCACCGTTCGCCTGACTCAGGTATTTTGCATTTGGGCAGTGTTCAGTGGAATGAGTCTCATTTGCAAGCAGAAATATTCTTCAGTTTGTAGAAACATCTGTGAGTATAGGTGTGTGTGTGTGTGTGCGCGTGTTTATGAGTGCGCCTTAGCCTCTACTGTTTTATTAGTCATTGTCATGTATGTTTGATAACTAAAATCTATTTTTTTTACCGGTATCAGCCAGAGGAAGATGTCCACCAGGAGCAAAGTCAGCAAACATTAACACAGCCAACA